>NC_079418.1:1306769-1424269 GCF_026213295.1 Gadus chalcogrammus | reverse complement strand
CTATCATACATCTAGGTGGACACGCCCACCTCTGATGTCAGAAGAGGTTGATTTTAAAGACGGCTTGTAAGGCTAATCACACTCAAACCTGGTGGTATAATATGTCCCCTTTAAGTTTTCTTTATTGCCTTTGCCTATTTCTGTACCTATATCTGTACAGTTAACTGCTCCTGCATACTTTCAGCTACAGAAACCAATCCAACTATCAAAACATCCAGCTCTTTAACGAAATGATGGTTATCTCTCAGCGTTTTTCAACTTTGTGTGCAACTATTGCATTTTTTAATTTTTTTTTACCATGTAAGTCAAAGAGCCGACACTTCAAGTGCTTCAGACATCGTAACTTGGTCAACTTTCAACGTTAACCTTTGTTCAAACCATTTAACAAACAACACACTTGAATCTTCAATAATTGGGAATCAAATTTCGACTACCTTTATCCTTTTTTCAGAATCACAGTTCAATGGAGACATATTATGGTGTTTTGCGAACAAGTATACATAGTATTTGAGTTCCAGAAAACATGTTTTTGAAGCTGTTTGCTGGAAATAACTTTTAGGGGAAAAGATCTTGCCTACCGCTATTCCCCTCTGTTTCAGTCCCTTCAGAATGCGCTTTTTCTAGTGTCTGTAGCTTTAATGCAAATGAGCTGCTGCCCATTGACCAATGAGCTGTCAGACTGAACCACAGCATGGAGGAGAAAGGATTGTTGCCGTTTTTTGGACTCCTGGGCCCTGTACCACGAAGCTCGCTTAGAGGGTTAGCGAGGTATGTTGAGCTCCAAGCCTGGGTTAGTTGTACCACGAAAGTCGATCTCTTTTAGCGTCGCTGTATCACCATGGTGACTTATGCTCGCAACCAAACCTGACCTGAGCAGTTTTCGGCTTAGTCTAGCCGGAGATTGGCTACTTAAATCGGCGTGCGCAGCTTCCTAGCCCCTCCTCTGACAATGGCGTCACCATGTGTGGGTGTTCCCGTGGACCTCGGCGCACTTCTCGTACAGGCGTCCCTCCGGAGACAGAGGGTTTTACGGGACAGAACCGATCCCTTGGCATTGTCTGACGATATTCAGATTTCAGACTTTATTTTCATTATGCAAACAACGAAATTGGGGTTCTTCATGAGAGATACAGATTCTCATCAGAGGGTGTTCGTTATTTGATCGTCCTTTTGGACCTTATGTAGACAATGCTTACTGTTGCGCATTGAGTCTCCGTGACAGAGTGCTAGAGTGGAGGTAGCGCGTCAGTCTTGAATTTCTGCGCGGGGGGTTCGACTCCCAAGTGACGCGAATTTATGTGAAGCTTAAAAAGTCCCAATTCTCATGCATATGGAATACTTATTCACTAAAACGTATGGAATTATATTTTTGTGCTTATTTCGAACTTGAACCCACATTTTCAAGGCCGTGCTGGCACCACATCTATGGGGGTAAAATGCATGATGATAGACCGGCGTATTTGAACCCCGGTCGCTGGCGTTCGGGTCTTATACGTATCCACTACGCTACAGCCGCTACCACTCAGCGGTTGAAAACATGCGATACATTTCTTACATAGGGTGTATTTAAAGTGAATTCCCTAAATGATAGAATAAGGCAGGATGGACGTTGCTTATGCATTTTTAAATCATCATCATTCTATTTGGATTAATGGCGAACAATTCTGCATTTGGCATAGTTATTCTATAGACAATATGCAGAATCTTTTCACTTATACGCATATAGACTGCTTGATCTATCGTAAAGGTGAGAAAAATTACGCAAAAAACGCCCCTTTCACGTGAACGCGCACTGAACCTAAAGCGGAAAACCTGGTTCAACTAATTGAATCTAAAGTGAGCTTCGTGGTACCATTTAACTCTGATTGCGAGTTGCGGCTCTGTCGAGCCAGGTTTTCCCAAGAAAGCCTGGGTATGTTCAGCGAGCTTCGTGGTATAGGGCACTGGAGCTCAGGATCTATATTATATAATATAATAATAATAATAACAATACTATTATTACATATGGTTGGCAGTCTGGCCGCTGTCGAAGCTTCGGCGGCAGTCCGGCAGCTCCGGCGGTGTACTCCGGGAGCTGAAAAGTCCGGCGGGGGGTAGCTTGACGGCAGTCCGGCTGAGAAAGGGATTGCACTCCCGGAGCTTAGCTGCCGCCGAGATCCCCCCGCCGGAGCTGCTCGTCCGCTGGTCCACAAATTCTTAGCTATGCTCTGATGGGAGGGGAGTGGGGAAGTGGGAGGTAATATTCTAGTGTGCCCCCTTCCTACGTAGGAGGGGACGCCGAAACGGACTCGCTCGTTTGGTAACTGTAGGCGGAGTACTTTCAGAAATGCATATCTCACTCAAAAAATCATGTACAGACTTTTTTCAAAGTTTGTATTCGTGTGGGAGCACCAGAGACCCGAAACAACACCCCAAATCCCAGGAAAAGTGTTGTTTTCATAGTATGTCCCCTTTAAAGGCCCACTATGCAACTTCGGGAATTTCTTCGCTGTTTTCTTGGTTTTGGCACGCACATTTCTCTACACAGCGCTCCCTACAGCTTCGTAGTAGATATTTTACAACACTGTCGTAACAACTCGTTGACGACCCTTCCCCATGCACTTCTACGCGAGCCATGTGCATTTGTTTTCAAAGAAGCCGGCGAATGCCGTGTCCGAAATAAATGTTCATGAAGGGTAGGCAAGGTTATACATTTTTAAAATGGTGTATTTGTATTGCAATAAACATAAAGCCATCCTTTTTTATAGTTGACGGGGAGAATTTACATCCTAGATTATAATTGTTTTATCTTAGGTTGAACAGAACAATCAGTGTGAGAGTGTTGGCCAACATAATAATCTAAATAAACAAGAACCTGGATTCGGGGATTCAGTCTGTATCAGGGGGACGAGACAGACGAACAGCAAAACACCAATGGAAACAAAGGTGTTTATATGGTTGCAACCAAGCAAGCTAGAAACATACAGGGCTCACAACAAAACGGTCGAGAAAACAATTTTTACAGGGCTCACAACAAAATGGTTTGATCAAACACATGTGTACAGAGACTATCAACATCAAGAATACCACGAGGACAAAGTTCACCCAAGGGTACTTTCAATTTCAAAAGCAACACGGCCAAGTCGGAGTCTGATTTGCAGTCTTCTTTTTCTTTCAGTTCACGCTATTCCTGAAAAGCTTGCCCAACGTTTACTCGTGTCTGGCCTCTCTGTCGGTCAGTCTCCCTTTTCTCTTCTTCTGTTCCTCCGACATTGGGTTTCTCTGTCTCTTTTTAGTCGGCTGATCTATGCTGAATGTAACAATCCCTTAGTTACTTGTGTTTATATCGAGCCGGTTCCGTGTTTGGGGGTCTGTGCCGTAAAGCAATTCGTTACTTCGCGAGACCCGAGACTCCCGCGAGAGTGGGCGGCGGGTCGCCAGCAGAAACATATTCCTTTTCTCCGCCAAGATGCGCAAGGGGGAGTTGAAACAACGAACAATCGAACAAAAATGTATAACGGAACCATCGCAATGACTCCTTGCCTGTTATATTAAGGTAAATCAAGCCAAAAAAGTTGCATAGTTCCCCTTTCACTCGTGTCTGATCTCTTTTCTGGTCCATTCTTCTTTTGTTCCACCGACAGTCGCCTCTTGGGTTCCTTATCAGTCGATAGATCCATGATGAATGCAACAATTGCCTCGCAACTGGCTGTTTATATCTAGCCGGTGCCATGTTTGGGTGTGTGTCTGTGCCGTAAAGCATTTTCGAAACTACAATCTGACTACATTTTCGAGGATACTTCCGCTGCGTCACATCCGGAATGTCCCGGTCCGAGCAGATCAAGTTGCATATGCGCTTTTTCACTGTAGAGGCGACATGGGAAAATGACACACCCACCAATCGACCCAGAAATGGATGCAGAACCATCAGCATAACTCTCAACCTGCATACTTAATGTAATTTTGGCTAAAAAGGTTGCATAGTGGGCCTTTAAGTTCCATGTCGGCGTGTTTTCAGTTGGTCTCATTGATTTATGCTTAGGTTAGAGCACGGAGGACGTGCCGGTGTTCTGCCAATTTCTGCTCCCTTGTCAGATTTTGCTACCGTAGTGCGACTCGATAGCGGAGTCTATCAAATCATGCTACCCATCAGAAAATGCTACATTATGTCACGAGCGTGCCGTAAGGCGCATGTGATCTGTAGAACAATTGCCTCTATCAAATAATGCTCCCACTGCAGAATCACGTTATTTTACACCACTACTCACCCTATGTAGGCTACACTGTATGAATATGGGGAGCATATTTTGATGCTTGTTTATAACGTCTTTATTTAAGATAGCAGGAGTACCGTAGCCTATGTGGATAGACCAATCGCCTCTATCAAATAATGCTTCCATTGCAGAATCACGTTATTTTACACTCACCCTATGTACACTGTTGATAACGTTGAAGATTTCAGCGATACAGTATGTGCAATGTACGTAATGTAAAAAAAAAAAAACACAAAAAACCCATCAATAATCAATTAAACTAAATAAATAACTTCAACAAGAAAAGTGTAGCAAAGTATTGTTAAAACTTGTATATATTTCTGAATGGGATTCTGTGTGTGTATATATGCAATAGATAATAATTATTCAAAAGATCCAATAATAAAAACCACCAAAAGATCTCAAAGCTTTATTTTATTTTAAGGCATTTCTTGCAAATATATACAGCCTTATTTTCATGGGCATATTGGGCAGTCGGTAAAACAAATAAAACAATTAAAAGAGCATTACAATTTACAATGAGATTCATTGTATGGTATTATGCAAACACATTTTTGAGTCAATTAATAATACAAAGCACATATTGTACGTTATACTTTACCTTTTCAATCATGCACTCATCTGCATTTTCTTCGGCAAAGGAGCACACACAGAAGTCCTCTGCATTCCCTAGAAACAATGGTTTTCATAAGCTTTTAAAACTCCAATCATTCTGTGAGTAAATAAATCATGGTTCACTACAAATGTATAATTTGTGAATACAATACATTTCAAAAAAGTATTCACACACATTGTATACTTAAATATGTGTCACAAATACCTCCCTATTGTTTATGCTATATAGACACTAAAAGCATTATGTTTTCTGTAGCACTGAACAAATGACTAAATTAAAAGTTTGATAAATAGTTATGTTTAACAATGTAAAAAGTAACCTTGCTTTATAGTACATTACCCACAAAGACTAATAACCTTATGTGACTGAGGTGAGGGAATTTGTATGGATTTTGACCATGAAACTATTTTGATGGCACTGCTCTCGTGCAGTGTTTGATGCCACTGACCTTGCCACTGAAGCAGTGCAGTAGCAACATGCAACCGTGCCTGATGAACAGCCCGTGGAGATGTCTCGACATCACTGATGTCTCCGTACCGGAGATAATCATCTGCAAACTGCAAAATTGCATTTTAGATGGCAACAGTAAGTTAATAAGTAAGTTACTTATAAATGGCTGTACAATTAGTACAAACATGTTTACCCTCAACACTAAAATCCCACAGCTGCTGGATTCTTGCTGATTGTTGTGCTGCATTGTTTGTACCGTCCATGTTGCTCCCTTGTCTCCGAAGTCTGTAATCCTCAAGAAATTCCTAATTTTTGTTTCAAAAGAAGGAAGAAAAAAACACAGGGAGCGTACAGCAGACCAATTCTCTTGGTCTGCTGTAAAAAGATTCAAAATTTCTGGTGTGAAATCGCATAGGTCTTCATCAAATCAGACCAATATGTATGTTTTTAAAGTTGGAACTTTATCACAGGCACCGTTACCTCCAGTTTCGAAGGAGTTTACAAGCATGATGACCTTAGTTTCCCATTGGATCCATGACCACAAGTACCTTGTCTGACATGTTGACAATCTAAAGAGGTAAAGTGCATTCATGTTATTCTCTCATCAGATTACGACATTTACATTGATTTAGCAGGTCCTAATAACTAAATTACTATGAGCTCTGCTGCATCAGAGGTCAATTTGAATATCTGTATGCATGATTGCAACACGTAGGGAGAGACGCCGAGTTACGGGCTGGCTAACAGCGTTAGAACGAGTCCAGTAGGTGTAGCCCGCAACAATGATCATGAAATAATTGTGTTTGATGTGAATAATATTGCACTGTTAATTAAGCAAAGATAGGTAACCAAACCACTAAAATCCATTGAGCCCCAACATTTACAGGGCACATCCATATTTCTTCCCCTGGAAACTTTATCGGAGGTTATTGACTGTTAGTTATTGTTATTGATAATCAATAATGCTAGATTGTTACAGATTGGGACGCAGCACCCGACAATGAATGTGAAAAATTAATTACCTTTTTGAGGGGCTTGAATTGTCAACCAAACAATGATGTGGCAACAACAGCACTGAGCTGGTGAATAGGCATCTGTTTAAAATAACATAAGTTTATAATGCTGAATTATAGTTAAATAAACATCTAAAGTTAGATAAATATAATTTCCACTTGCCTGATGATCTTCAATAAGTATGTGCATGTAACCATCAATAACCTGCATTGAAAAAAGTGTGATTAGTGGTTTAAAATAATGTGATTCTGCAGTGGGAGCATTATTCGATAGAGGTGATACGTCTATCCACATACGGTACTCCAGCTATCTTAAATAACAACGTTATAAACAAGCATCAAAATATGCTCCCCATATTCTTAGTGTACATAGGGTGAGTAGTGGTTTAAAATAATGTGAAAGACGTTATAAACAAGCATGTATTTCAGATACTAATCCTTTAACTTGAATTTTGCGTACCTCCTAAGGTTTAATTACTGAGACTTATCAAAGCCATTCGGGAATCTTCCCAGAGACAGGAGGTCAAACGATTGTTTCCATCTTTCCTCCATAGCTTTACAAACACAAGTATTTATAATTTATGTAACACGATAAATATCGGGGTGGCGCGTAAGATGGCGACCAAGGCTGACTTTTTGCTTCCCCTATTATGTTTCAAAAATCTTATGAACTACAACGTTCCATCTCCCGGCCTTTTAACACAGTAATTCACCCTTTTGAAGTAAGTTTGTAGCGTATTTGCCGCCAAGGCTACTACAGCATCATTGCTAATCCAGCATTAGCTAAACTGCCCACGAGTGAGGAGCCTGCACTTTCACAAGCAACATGGAGCCTTCCGATAAAGGAGCAAAACGGAAGGAAAAATAATCAACGCACCCTCTGATGGGATGTTTTACGGTGTACCTATCTCTCCCAAGACACATGCTAGCTATGCAGCTACAACCTCGACTGCAGCTAACCCCGACCATGGCTATGCTCACGCCCCTGTCCGCGGCCGCGAACAGAGCCCAGATGCTATGACGTTGCCAGATTCTGACCCCAATACACCAGTCAAGCCATAAGGAAAAAAGCAGAGAGCAGAAATGTCTCTGCATGAGTTACAGAACAACATCGTTGGGATAATCTCAACAAAAATTAATGAGCGGGCAGATAACCTGGAAAGCATGATTAACCATAACACAGTGAGCATTGACGCCCTGAAGAAGTCTATTGACTTTGCATTTGCGGAGGTTGATTCTTTGAAGACCGACATGAAGGTGGTTAAAACTACTGCTGAAAAAAATGAGCAGAAACTGTCAGAGTTAGAACTCAAACTCAATGACGCTCCTAAGATGATGCATACCTTGAACTAACTACAATTTCTATCCAAGGGATAGAAATTGTTCGCTGTAATTTCAAAGCACCTTTCATTGTTATACTGTCTTTTTCTGTTTTTTCTCTTAATGCCAGGGGGTTGAGACAGAGGGCCCTATCTTGCATCCGGCGCAAGTGACTTAGTCACTGGCGCATGTGTCGTTGCTAGTTTACAACTGGCGCAGAGCTTTCTTTTCCCACCACCGCCACTCGCTGGTAAATTAGGGATTGATCATGCGCCCCAAGGGGCGGTTCGGCGGAAGGAGGAGGCGTGTTCTGGCGCAAACGGTATTTTGCCGTTTCTGAATACCATTGCGCTACTGACCAGGAAATACCTGGTTTAAAGTCAGTGGCGCGTTGTTCAGATGCTATTTTAAAGGCGCATGCATACATGCGCATGCGATGCATACGGATTGCTTGTGCACCTCGCGCATACACTTTGCTTCTCCCATCTACCTAGCCGCACATTCTTGGTAAATTATTTGGGAAAGAACAGCTGATGCAGCGGTAATAAGTTGTACTTTTAAATCAATGCTAGCAAACACATATTTTCTTGACAGAGACATCGTGTAGGCCTACATGCCCATAACTTTTAGGATTGATGAGTATTTGATCGTGAAAAACATTGTTTTACCGCGAGTGAGTGTAAAGAATGAATGAATGCGCGCGTGTGTGCTCTGTTTAAACACACGCAAACTAAACACGTAACGCATAATACAATCAATGGCAATGTCTATTACCGCGAGGAGGACACATGCATATTAGGATAGCATACAATCCTGATAAGAAACAATGTTTATAATGTATTACGTATATCATTAAATAGAACCACAGTTACCGCATATCACATGTTATATCATATACGTTTTCTTTGCCGAAATTTATTTGAGGACTCAGTATTTCTGAAGTTGTGGAAGAAAACCCCTTATTCCATGTGTGAATTAGATCATATTATTTGGCAATAAACTGAGCCATTTGTAGTTTGAAATTCATGTGCATCTGTCTCATCGGAGACTGCAGACGCGCTGTCAAAATATCAACTTGTCCGATTCAAATGCGCTCATGGCTCTTAAAGGGGATGGGAGCTGGCACTCTCATTGATTTGTTGGACGTTACGCCCAAACCACACCTACGGGTAACTAGGCTGCTTCAGACCAACCCTTTTGACACTTGCACCGCAAGTGTCATTTATCCGCCTGAAAAATAGCGATAGCGCCGTAGAACCGCCCACAAAGCTACTTGCGCTTTGCGCTTCCAAATTGCGTTTCAGACCGTTAAAATAGGGCCCAGAATGTTAAACGAAAGGCTTTATTCTTATTTGCAAAGCAGCAAAAAACTGACTTTTCTTTTTTCCAGGAAACGCATTCAGTTATAGATGATGCATCTTTATGGAAAGCACAACGGGGTAATGACATTTGGTTCTCGAATGGTACAGAAAGAGCAGCTGGTGCTTCTACTTTAAAGAACTGTTTCGATGGGAATATTTTACATTCTAAGGTTGACCCAAATGGTCATTACTTTATTTTGATTGTTGACATAAATGATACTATAATTTTACTTGTCAATATTTATGGGTATAATTCAAAACAAGAGAATGACATATTATTTGATGATTTGGAAATCCACATTTTACATTGGTTGTCGAAATATCCAAATTTATTAATATTAATGGGAGGTGACTTTAACATAGCATTAGATAGTTTATTAGATAGCTATCCTCCTCGAACTAACAATTCTATGGCCTTTAACTTGACGCACTTTATGCTGAAATTCAACTTGAAAGATATATGGAGAGAAAAGAATCCTGGAATGAGTTCATTTACTTGGAGTAATAAGGCTTGTACTAGTTTATCACGAATAGATTTCTGGCTGATTTCCAACTTTTTAGACAATAATGACATTAAGGTCAATATTCTTAGAACAACAATATTTCGCAGGGAATGGGTTCATATTGGAAATTAAATAGCTCCATCCTAACGCACGAGGTTGTGATCAAAACGGTTCAGTCTTTACTTGAACGCTTTTTGCATAAAGCTTTAATTGATAAAAGATTTAGTAGTAGTTGGGAACTTTTTAAATTTGAGGTGTCAAAATATTTAAGAGCATACGGAAGTTCTATATTTAAAGCTAAAAGAGTTGAGGAGGTAAAAATAATATCAGAGATAACACAGATTACACAAGAAACACCAGAAAATGTAACTGAAAGTGAAATTGAGTCTTTTATTATTCAGCTAAATAAATTGGATGAATTATATAGAGGGAAGGCGGACGGGGCCTTTGGAAGAAGTAGAAGGCAATGGCTTGAGGAATGGGAGCAGAATAGAGCTCACTTCTTTCGACTGGAAAAATTCTGTGCAAAAAACAACTCAATACAGAAATTGAATATTGATGATGTTATTACAGATGGCCCTAAAAGAATAGCTCTATATTGTTCTAATTTCTATAGCACATTATATCAATCAAATTGCAGTGAGGAGTCCACCCTCCAATTCTTAGATTCTCTCACTGAAACCAAAACAATTGATAACGACCAATCAGACTTCTGTGACAGACCTATAAAACTAGGGGTAGTTAAACTTGCTATTGGACATCTCAAACTCAATAAGTCCCCTGGAACAGACGGTATCGCTGTAATAATAAGTGCTAACAAAGGAGCTGACACTAGGTGGAGCTCTAACATCAGCAGATGCTGGATTGACTGTATGTTGTACCGCAGAGTGAAAGTAGACGGAAGGAGGCTGTTTCCCAATGTCAAGGAAGCATGCTCAACTCAACGGCCGCCCTTTAAGGACGCTACGTCATAGAACGCCGACAAGCACTGTTCCAATGTTGAGGACACTCGAAAGCCGCGCCATTTTTCAAGAGAGTCTAGCTGCAGACATCCACCCACTGGGGCTGTTTCCCAAAGTGAAGGCTGCAGCCTTGCTAGGACGCGTCCTTGCTAGTCGCGTCCTATGGAGATGAGACTAGAGTGCTAGCTCGAGTGCTTCCTAGCGTTTGTAACGTCTGACTTTGGGAACGACTTGGTAGTGTGGAAGCGCTTCCGCTTCCGCTTTTTAATACTGCGTGTCCGCTTGTAAACACATGTGCGCTTATGAATAAATATCGATCAGCAATCAAGCTGATCGATATTTATTTGACTTTTGTCTGTTATGAATGCGGTCATGTCTCCTTCGCATGGAGCCTCTTTGGGGAAGTCACAAAAGCTTTGTTGTGGTTGATCGAATTGTCTTTATTAAAAGGAAAATCCATTAAATTTTTATAAAACTAAGTGAAATTGTCTGAGAACTTAATTCATGCATCACATTTACAGTACGGTTGTGCAGGGGGAAAAAGACAAAGAAAGAGATGATAAACGTGTATTTATTTGGATATATGATCTGATTCATTCATTCATATATGCCTACAATCTACCAGTGCTTTGAACACATAAGTATATCATATAAAATACAATTATATACGTTCATTAAAAATTACAAACATTGCAAATGATCGGTTGTGCATTAAATTTACAACATTGGATAGTGGCACTATCCCTTCCACCGGCAAACAAATGTTTGTGCGCCACCCTAAGGCGCACAAAAGCCTCCGTTTGCTGGGCTGACCCTAAAAAAAGCGTAAAACATAAATAGGTATACATAAATAATGTAATCTAGTGAGCGAGTAAATTGACATTGGTGACAGTGGTGTTTAACATCAGCTACGTCCATGCAAAATATAGCAAAGTATCATTAAGTTGCAAAAACGTTTGAAAAGTGGCACAGGCCTTTAGGCTTGATTATTTGCATTAACATGATGAATCTATAAAAAGCAATACGGCACAAAATATTTCTGAAAACTAATATAACTTCACTTCGTTTGAACGTGTAGCCTACTTCTCTGCCATTTTCAAGAACCCGCCCAGTGAACGCAGAGGGTTGTGGGTAGTTTTGGCTCGTCTAGGATGCAGCGATGCATCCTTGAAAAATCTCGGAATTCTCAAAAACGAAGGACCCGAAAAGGGGGCGTATTTCGAGTGTCCTCAACATTGGAACAGTGCTTGTCGGCGTTCGATGACGTAGCGTCCTTAAAAGGGCGGCCGTTGAGCATGCTTCCTTGACATTGGGAAACAGCCACGCTCCAGACATCCACCCACACGCACTTCCGCTGCAGACAGAAACATCCACCCACACGCCGGAAATCAGATAATAAAAAATAAAAATCGGAAAATAAAATAAAAATCGGGCGTTACGTAATGTGTTTACATAAATGAACGGGCGTTAAGTAATGTGTTTACATAAATGAACTAAATAAATTAAGTTATAAAATCGGATAAACGCTTCCGGTTTTGGACAGAAGACCTGACACTCGCTGTTGACTTTAAGCTGGAGTTTATGGCTCTTCTCTTTCTGTAAATACACACACCTTATTCAGAATTCCCTCTGTGTTATACTGCAATCATCTCAATTTAATATTTGATAGGACACAAACTGATACTCGTATTGTAAAGCTGAAGGGCATCAGAGATTGAGGCTAATAATTATTTTAAATACTATGTATGAGTGGACAGGAATAGTTAGAACAATTCCCCTTTAGCTTCACCTTTTCTGACATATTTATATTAGGTCTAGCCATGTTACATTCTGTTGTCTTAATATCATAAGGTTCGACTGCATTCCAACATAATTTATCATATGTTATTAGCACTTTTGCATTCCTAAATTCTTACTCTGAACCATCATTCATTTAATATCTGTCTCTAATTGTCTATAATATTGTCTTACCTTGTGCTGCTGGACCACCTTATTTGCCCATATTTAAATACGACAAACTCAAGTCTGTGTTTTAACTTAGCTCTGTGTGTTACCAAAGTGAATAAGTAAAGTCATACAAAAAATCTATACATTGTAAACGTTATAACACTTTATTAAGAACACTCAACAGATAACTGAACTCAGAACCTCAACACACACACACACACACACACACACACACACACACACACACACACACACACACACACACACACACACACACACACACACACACACACACACACACACACACACACACACACACACACACACACACACACACACACAGCAATGTCACTGGCTGTCCACCCAGCGACCCAGAAACATGGCGTTGACCCGAAGATCCTCCTCAGCTGCCATGTTAAGGAAGACCTCCATGTCTTCCTGAAAATCAAGAGCAGAGGATACTTTTCATCTTCATCAGTTGAAGAACGTATCCTTTCCAGGAGCTCCTGCTGTTCTTTTGCGTCCATATTCGGAAATTCGGGCTCGACCACCTTCCCCCTGAGCAAACCTGCATTCTGACGCAGCCAGGCAACTCCAGCCACAATGTTGTCAAGTGGCCCATGTTTAACGGAAAATGAAATGCCACCAAGTTGGAATCATTTTATATTCAATTATATTATTTTTGCAACCAGTTAGTTACTTAAACTAAGACTTGGAACTGTAAGGTTCTACACCCCGGACTGCAGACAAGCCCATCCAGATAATAACACATCAAATTAGACAACAACGGCACTGTGGTGGGAAACATAACTGGAGGGGGTAAGTCTGTCTACATACAGAGAGGAGGACCTGAAACTGTTGAACACTGAGTGAGTTGAACACCAGAATAATTTTGTCCTCTTTAAATACTTAAAATAATGAAAGACCATCACACCTAGGAGGATGGCACATTCTTTACAAAAGATTATTGTCATGACTGAATAGTGGAATATTCAGGGAAATTATCATTGATATTTGTGTCTAAGATCAATGCAGGCAAAGGATAGAGGAAAATAAGTCAGTGACTTATAAAAGTAACCAGACAAACATTCATAAATATTGTCTACAGAAATATACGTATACATTCTTATATTCTTTCTACACACATACATCTATCACCTTTAAATGTAATGGAATGTTTTATGTGGGATTCCAGGTGGCACTGAAGCTTTGTGTTTACGGTTGGTTTAAAAGTTGGGCATAGGGGGCAGTGGAAAAGTGTGCATCAAGTTGTGCAGCATTTGACTTCTGGCTTTGAATCATCCCTAAAAATCGAGTGATGCATCTACAAAAGACAGAATTTTTTTTTTTACAATTGATGTTGTAATTGTAGAAAAAATTAAGATCAAAGACGATAAATTCTCACAGCACAGCAAACTATTTAAAGGCCGGTAATTCAGTAGTGGTTGTAGTCTAGACGAAAAAGGCTGAAATAGAAAAACTTAACATTTATTAGGGGTGTGCAGCAATTATTGTCCCTTCAGAGCATCAACTTTAACTATTATTGGCATATAAGTAATGATGAGATATATTTATACCTCATACTGTACTTTACATCTGTTTCTCTCTGTCATTATATATTTTATGAACTGTCTGAGCCCCAGCACCCTATTGACTGGGGGACATTGAACATTTAGATTCTGAGACAGGATAGTAGGCTATTACATAACAGTAATTCATTAACTTTTATCCGTTTTATTACATTTTTCATCTATTTTACCCCTTTTAACTGAACTAAGTGCTATCTATGATCTCTTAGTTATAAACAGATTGTATGAACTAAACAGGCAGATCAAATATTGAACGATCGATTTTGTCTATTGAATGATATCACACTTCTCAGCCACCGCTGCGGAGATGAACAGCTGATAGGTGCAACTCTAGTTAAAGCGAAACGAGCTGCGCCAATTCAATTCGTGGTAATTATTTTATTACAATTTAACTCTGTTTTGGACTACAGATGACTGTCAAAAGTCCAAATCTTAAAATCGTTTATGCTCCCAACACATCTACAAATCTCTAAAATCGTTTAATAAGACCGACTATAGGCTACACAACGTTTACAAAAAACATTTGCCTATCTTGCAAAAATGACACCTAGCTAGCGTTTGCCACCGTCAGTGTGGAATAAAACAACAAATGCTTCATATTGGTGTAACGTTCTGTTATTTGTTTGATGAAAAAATCTAAACTTAATGAAACTAATAGATCGGTAAAGAAATGCAAGTCTCGTGCATTTATAATTGTATCGCTGTGTTTGCAATAGTCACCTACCATAACCTCCAAGTGCAGCTGGGCCGAACGTGACATATTCGTGCAGTGAGTCCCGTTGTTACACCGAATTCTGCGACCCACCGAAAAGTGTGACCCGAGGGGGCGCTGTTGAATAATGTGCAACTCGCGCTCCAGACATCCACCAGCACGCAATTTCCGGCGTGTGGGTGGATGTTTCTGTCTGCAGCGGAAGTGCGTGTGGGTGGATGTCTGGAGCGTGTGGGTGGATGTCTGCAGCGTGTGGGTGGATGTCTGCAGCCAGAACCCTCTCCCATTTTTGCGTCCTTTGTTTTTGAGAATTCCGAGATTTTTCAAGGATGCATCGCTGCATCCTAGACGAGCCAAAACTACCCACAATCCTCTGCGTTCACTGGGCGGGTTCTTGAAAATGGCATAGCAGTACACGTTCAAACGAAGTGAAGTTATATTAGTTTTCAGAAATATTTTGTGCCGTATTGCTTTTTATAGATTCATCATGTTAATGCAAATAATCAAGCCTAAAGACCTGTGCCACTTTTCAAACGTTTTTGCAACTTAATGATACGTTGCTATATTTTGCATGGACGTAGCTGGTGTTAAACACCACTGTCACCAATGTCAATTTACTCGCTCACAAGATTACATTATTTATGTATACCTATTTATGTTTGTGTTACATATAATATATAATGAACGTATATAATTGTATTTTATATGATATACTTATGTGTTCAAAGCACTGGTAGATTGTAGGCATATATGAATGAATGAATCAGATCAGTTAAATAATATATCCAAATAAATACACGTTCATCATCTTTCTTTGTCTTTTCCCCCCACATAATAGTAATCAACCGTACTGTAAATGTGATGCATGAATTAAGTTCTCAGACAATTTCACTTAGTTTTATAAAAATTGAATGGATTTTCCTTTTAATAAAGACAATTCGATCAACCACAACAAAGCTTTTGTGACTTCCCCAAAGAGGCTCCATGCGAAGGAGACATGACCGCATTCATAACAGACAAAAGTCAAATAAATATCGATCAGCTTGATTGCTGCCATGTTTTATTCATAAGCGCACATGTGTTTACAAGCGGACACGCAGTATTAAAAAGCGGAAGCGGAAGCGCTTCCACACTACCAAGTTGTTCCCAAAGTCCGACGTTACAAACGGTAGGAAGCACTCGAGCTAGCACTCTAGTCTCATCTCCATAGGACGCGACTAGCAAGGACGCGTCCTAGCAAGGCTGCAGCCTTCACTTTGGGAAACAGCAGGAGTTCATTCTTAAAAACAGCTAGCTGAAGCTAGCACAAGTTCTATTCATGATGTTTTATTTATAGATGAATAAGAACATTCACCTCTGAATTTTGCAAAGCATTCTCTGACCAACTTGCTCCCTTCCTCCTCGGGCTCTTTTTAGAATGTATAGATAATGAAACCCTCCCACCCATAGACATCTTATATGATAGACGGAGCATCGAATGCTACCGCCTACTGGCGCTGACGAGACGCGGGGCCGCCATCTTGGAGTGGTCATCCGCTCCACTCAGTGTAATCCGTTTGGCTGGAGCAATGAACTGTCAGCGCATTTAATTAATCATACCTCACTGAATACCACTGATTTTCATGTTTTTTTTTGTCATACGTGTAGCTATGATAAAGGCCACATGGTTTGGCGTGTTTTATTATTCATAGTTGGCTTAACACTAATATTCTGATATGCTTTAAGTGACCAGACATCCGAGATCAAAACTGGGATTTTTTTAAGTTGAAGAAACAATATGACATATATCCTGCATAAGCAATGTATTAATACATTAGATATGTATATCTTATGCCCTGTTTACACCTACCCGATAGTGGGCCCCGATGGTGCCCGATGGCTAAATCAGCAGCTATCGTTATAACATCGGCAAATAGCGTGGTTGCATCGGGAAACACCGTTACTCTTCCCGGGAACATCGTTAGACAACGGGAAGAAACGGGAAGAAATGCTCAATGATCGGGCAACATCGGGCAACATCGGCAAAGAACGAACATGTTTGTTAATTTTGGGTCTATCGGGGTAGAATCGGTTACCAGGGGTTGCTATGGGCTAATCGGCTATAATCGGGAATAGAACGGGAGTATAACGTAAGACATCGCAAATCGTTCGGGAATTTTCCTGGGCACATCGGCTATATTCGTTAATCTTCCGTGCTTTATCGTGTTTTATCGTCTTTATATCGGCAACCTCAACACACGAAAGACCCTTGAGAACCCTAGACAAATAACGATTGTGAGTGACCAGATTGTGTTAAGGAAGACCCTCAATCTGCCACTTGGGTATAAATAGGGGGTGATGGATGGATGTCCTACTTTTATAATTACAGGGTACTTCGCCCATTTAGAACCGGCGTTCTATTATTATAAAATCGCTATTGTAATATAAATAAATATATAAATAAATATCAGTCTAAACCAGTCTCCCCTTTGCCTTCTCCCGAAATGACGCCAAATGACGCCAAACGCGTCATTTGACGTATTTGGCGTCATTCGAAATGACGTCAAATGACGCCAAATGCACTTCGGGTGTATTCCCTGGCATAAATCGTTATGTTATCGTTATAACATCGGGTATGTGTAATGCTACCCCGATAAATTGACCCGATCATACATTTTTAGCCCGATGTCACCCAAATCACCCCGACTACCACATCGGTGGTCCATCGGCCATTAGCGGCCATTAGCGGGATGGTGTAAACGGGGCATTAGCGTCTTAGAGTACCATATTAAGCACTATATAAATTTCATTTATTATTATTTATTATTATCTTAGGGACCTTATAGACTGTATCTCTGACTGTGGCTGCAGCAGCAGTTTATTCTGTCTTCACACTTTGTATTGATATTTTGTATTTACTTTCATTCTTTCCTTAAATGATTATGTTTACAGTGATTGTTTTATATGTATTTCGCTTTAGAAAAAAGCGTCTGCCAAATATTTAAACATAAAACACCTGAACGTTTTTATATCAGCTAAAACCACCAATCTGTTTCACTGGATTCAGAATAAAACCAAATTCTTACCCAGAAATGTTAGTATTTAAATATTGTTACTTATTTTAGTTTACTTATTCATGGTTACAATTATACTGTTTTGTCTCATACTTTGCCTAAAATGAGAATGATGGAATGTTTATTTACAGTAAATAATATAGATAAATATAAAGTGTGTTTCGTGTTCCTAAGACGCTCCGTTGTTCCCTTATGTTAGTACTGTTCTGATAATTTTCCTGTATGTTTTTATTTATTTAATGAGGTTTTTTCCCCTCAAATCCCCCAAAAGAGCCTTGACTGTGGTCTTTGCCCTCTTTTCTCTGGACATGGTATTCTTCTTTTCTCGCTCCAGACTTTCCAATCTTGCCAAATGTTGATTGATTTTAGCCTTAACAGCGGTAGGAGAAGCAGGCAAGGCATATCCATGATCCTAGTAGAAAGAAGGACGAACATGGTTTGAGTAATGTTTCACTAGACATGGTCCTAGTAGAAAGAAAGAAAGGGATGAACATGGTACTTCACAAACATCACTTTGACACCACTAGTTTATGTCCCACATCCACATTCTTTCTTATAGTCATCAGCTATCAAAGCCAGTTATTTGTGAGTGTTTATCGAGTGGCAGCAAAACGTGAGATTAGAATATGTCCAGGAACATTATGATATGATGTTTAAAGTAGAAATACTCACATCATTAGGCTGAGGTTGTGGGTGTAAGGTTGTCAATTCTGGGGAATCCTTAGAGGCCACGGACAGGCTTTTGTCAGCTCTTCTGGAGGTAGACGTAGCCCTGCCCTTTACCAACTGAAATTAAGAAACATTATGCATAATACAATATATAAAAGGATAACTTTGTTTGACAATAGAATATTTACATTTATGAATGCTAGCCTTATGATGATACACCTACTTTTTGGAGGTGAACCGGGAAGCTGAAGAGGGATGGAATAACACCATCAAGTATTCTAACAATCTGACCTGTCCTGTCAAAGTCAGCCTGCTTAAAATGTTGACTGCAGACAATTGAATAATCACTTGCAGTGAATCCTTCTCTCCTCAAAGCCCCTTCCCACTTCGTCCTCACATCTTTATCTTTTGGAAACCTTCAAAAGTGTCAGATGTAATCTAGGTCAGTGCTTATGGAATATGATTTATCAAGTTCAAGTTCAAGTGTTTTTATTTGTCACATACAATAAATTGAAGTGAAATGTTAAAGGGTCAATGCTCCACACTGTGCAAAAATAAATAAAAATATAAAATAAAATAAATTAGTTAATTTATTTAGATAAAATAAAAAATGTAAATAAAATCAAATTTAAAAATAAGGTATTGAATTAAAAATTTGAATTCAAGTGTCTCACTGCCTGTGGATAAAAACTTCTCTTAAAGGTCCCATGACATGAAAATCTCAATTTATGAGGTTTTTCTAACATAAATATGAGTTCCCCTAGCCTGCCTATGGTCCCCCAGTGGCTAAAACTTGCGTTTGGTGTAAAACGAGCACTAGCTGTTCTGCTCGCCTTTGAAAAAACGGAGGCTCAAGCGCGCTGATTTGGAAATCTGTGCTCATGACGTCATGAGGAATCTCAGCTCCTCCCCTTACTCTGCCTGGCCCGCCCAGAGACGTTGGCCCGCCAATGAGACAATGAGCTAGAGACCATAACATCGCCACGCTGTCTTTGCCTGGAGTGTAGAGATATCATGGCTCCCAAACAATTGAATGGCAGGTGCTCAGTGTTCGGATGTCAAAGTGACAAACTAAGTAGGCCTACATTTGCAGCTCCTTCATCCGAGTCTCTGAGGAACCAGTTGGTTCATTTTGTTTTCGCTGGAAATGCGCCGATACGAATTCCGAAATGTGTGTTTGTGTGCGCCAAACATTTCACCGACGACTGCTTCATCAACTTGGGACAATACAAAGCTGGATTTGCTGAACTTCTGAAAATGAAGCCTGGATCAGTACCAACTCTCCTTGCCTCAGCTACAAACCGCGGACAAGTAAGTACACTAACGCTGTATCATGTTCTGGCTTTACTGTGTATGATTACCTTGCTTGTTCCCCTTAGAATGTGGCTTTAGCTAATGCTCACTTTACTACAAACTAATACAGCTGTCTTTTAACAGCTAAGTGACGCAGTAGTTCTAGCGTGAGACACAGGGCCTGATTCCCAAGTTAGCCTTGGTGTTCTATATCATTGGAGACAGTTTTCAACACATTTCATTCAGTCCTTCTAATTCGCTCGTGCTAGGCTACCGCACGGCAACAGGCATAAATGAATAAAGTTAGAAATAAAAGTAACCTTCCATCGCATGAATCATCGCATTTTGAGGGACTATTTCCTCGGCAATGGAGCTGGTAACTTAGGTATCAGCAATGCAATGCAATGTTGGTATTTTCATAAATACATAGGCCCACTCATGTTCTCCCCTTCACGCCAGTTTCAAATCAATGGGTTGTTAGCAGGTTAATAAATCGAGTACTAATTGGATCTTGTTTCCTCTACACAGGCCAGCACATCGACTGTTTTCATTCAGCTGCCTCTCTCAAGGGATGTTGCATGCCAGACGGACCATTTGAAAACGCGTACTGAAGGCACACAGCTATCCTTTAGGACTTTGCAGACCCACATTAAAAGTGAAGGTATCTACTTTCCACCTTGAGTACATTTACTTTTAATGTAGTTACTAGTGTTCTTTATTCTGGCATTTCTCTTTGCTTGCATTATGTGTTTTTTCATTAGACTTGCATTAGACTAGTAAAATTCATTGTTTGCACAGGTGTCCAGGCAACTGTGTTCTGCAAGGATTTCGGTGTTGGCACATCGAATGCAGACCCTTTGTGCCTGTCATCGACACCAATAAGAAGACCATCCAAAAGACCTCGGGTAGACCTTGAGGAAGAGCTGGAGGACAATCCATTGGAGGTCAGCTCTTTATTGGAAGCTTCTAATGGACCGGATTCCACTTATGATCCTTCTGACTCCATCACAGCATTGTTAGACTCTACACTAAAGTCGTAAGTTACTGAGTGTGAAGATATATGTGTGGCTCTTGAGAACTTTCATAATTTCTATAAATTGTATGGCATTCTAAACATAAAGTATTAATCTCGGTGAGGCTGTTGTTGTTTATAGCATTACCTTCAGGATTATGTGCATGCAAATAATTAAACTAGCTGAAAACAGGGTGATGGTTTAAGGTACAGTCCAGGTGAAAGCTCAATCAGTTTAACACAAAGCGTTTCCCTTCGTTTGTGGTTTGATATAGAGAAGATTCATCCACTGCAACACCCAACGGCAAGAAATACATGGTGTACTAGAGCTGCATCATGGAATTGTTTAATGCATGTCCAGTCTGCACGAGGGCATGTGAAGTTACAACCCAAAGGCTGGGGACATTCCTGTCTGTGAAGCAGCAGTGCCCCCATTGCACATTCGGAAGACGCTGGAATAGCCAGCCTATCCTTGGGAGCACGCCAGCTGGAAATCTGCACCTTTCTGCCGCTGTGTACCTGAGTGGTGCATCTTTCCTAAAAATCGAAAAGGTAAATGATGTGGAACTGTAAATGTGTGACTGTGAATTGCTTCAATATAGATCTAATTACATGTATTATTTATCCCCCACACCAAAAGGTCTTCAAGGCAATGAAGCTACAGTTGTTTCGGTATGAAACATTTCGCCGCCATGCCAAAAGTTTCATTGAACCAGCAGTTATTCACCAAGGGAAAGTCCTAAATGATTTGAATCTGCAGCGGCTAAGTCAAGAGGAAATGGTGATACTTGGTGGTGACATGAGAGCTGACTCTCCAGGTATTGATACCTAACTGAAATAGTGCATTTTATACAAGTGTTCAATATTGTTTGAAGTTAAAAGAAGTGACCTAAATAAAGTCAGACATAATACCAAAGTATTGGAGGGTGATTACTACACTAATTTCCCTATTTGAACCAAAATAGGTCACTCTGCAAAGTATGGGAGTTACACAATGATGGATCTCCATACTAAGACCATTGTGGACATTCAGTTGGTCCAGGTGAGTTGTCAAAATGGATATTGTAAAGGGGTTATTGGTTGTAATTTCAAAGTCTAACATGCATATTCTATTAATATATATTTTTTCTGTGTTAACAGAGCAACGAAGTTGGTGGTAGCACCCATATGGAGAAGGAGGGACTGAAGAGGAGTCTAGCCTTACTGGAGTCGCGTGGCGTCCACCTTGACTGCATTGTCACTGATCGTCATCCTCAAGTACAGAAGTTCCTCAGGGAGAGAAACATGACCCATTACTACGATGTCTGGCACTTTGCAAAAGGTATGTTTCTCCAGCCTTTTCCTTTCTTTGATTTGTTAGTGATATCCTTTTGGTGAGAAGGACCTGATGTTTTGAAGCTTGCGCAAAGCTCCCATTTGGTGGTCCTTCATTTTAAAATTGTGACACTGAGTAAATGGTAAGAAATGCTTTGAAATTATCAAATGCTACAATCGAGTAATCACTCAGTTTATGAGTATCTCAACTAAGTGGAAAGTACTTTGCTCTCATTGTAGGTATTTCAAAGAAGCTGTTGGCAATCAGTAAGCAGAAAGACGGTGAGAAACTCAAGAAGTGGATGAAGAGCATCAACAACCACATATACTGGACTGCAGCAGGCTCAACCTCCGGGCCAGAGAGAATCGCAAAGTGGACCTCGATCCTGAACCATGTTCGAGATGTCCATGTACATGAAGATCCTCTTTACCCCAAGTGCGAGCATGCGATCCGCCAGACAAGTGACCGGAGTAAATGGCTTCAAGCAGGTATTTCACCAATATACAGGCTAAATGTCAAAACAGTGAACATACAACTACAGTTATTTAGTGGCTTTCAGAAATTTACCAGAGGACATGGTTGTAGTATTCTTTACTGTATGGGTAATGGTTTTCTAATATCATATTTTCTTATTGTCTGCAGCAACTCCAACTTTCTCCAAGTTGGAGAAGTTGCTGACCAATAAAAGGGCGCTGAAGGATGTTGCAAAACTGAGCCCCCACCACCAAACTTCATCTTTGGAGGCTTTCCATGCGGTTATTCTTCGTTTTGCCCCCAAAAATGTTGTCTTTCCCTTTATTGGAATGCTGTGCAGGTTAAAGAAAGTTTGTTTACTAAATACTTTTTGGAATTGTAGCCTAAAATATCTGTCAATATTAACATGTTTTGTCTTGTACTTCCAGACTCTACCTGGCTGCTATGCATTCAAATCACAATGTGGACAGACCACAGGCCGAAACAAAGGAAGGAGTACCGATTTATAAAATGTCCTTTGCAAAGGCTAGGAAGGGAGAGTGCAGAGCTAAACCACAAAAAACACAGCAGACCTTTGGTAAGGGTTCAAATAAATTCAAACGACACACATTTTGGATTTCTAAAATGTTTTTCTCTTGATGAAAAATCAAATAAATACAAAAACACAGTAACACAAGACCCAACCAATTTGTAAAGAAAACATGTTTTACGATACAGGTTACGTTGATGAAATCATGGATGTAATTTTTGAGGAAGTCTTTCCCAACCCTACGCCTTACACCGAGGCCCTGTTGGAGATCCCTGTTCCAGAGCCCCTAACGGCACAGTATGAGAAGCCTGACAAGGAGGCGGTCATCAGCAGCCTTGTGTCAAGGTTCAAACGGGGGGATGTTTAAAACCAACATAGTGGCCTTCCTCAGCAGGAAACTCGGAGCGGATACGCAGGACCACACAAGCTGGAATGACAACCCGGATACGGCGTCCCAGGTGGCCCCAGCACCAGCTCACAAAGGAACGATAGGAGAGATACCTGTAGCGACTGAACAATTGATTCAGAGAATAAGTCTTGCAGATTTATCATTGCTTTGTTATGAAAATAAATATTACTATGCTCCTATGGCTGGTTTGTTCTGTAACTATTCAAGTAGTTTTTTTTAGCTCGGATATAAATACATCTTCACAAAATTAGGCACAAGATTGAGAACAACTTCATTTATTTTATTAAATTCTGTAACAATGCATAACTTACTTGTGTATTCTTCTCAAATTTAGAGGACCATAGTCGGCTCTATATATTTGGCTGGCATTCTGAATAGAGTAAACATTTAGGCAGACCGGCTCCAATCCAGGATGGTCAACCATACACGTTGGATGTAGTTCGACCTCCCGTAGTCTTCTAGTAACCTAATTAGAATTTGAAAGGGTAAGTTTTATTTTTATGCAATATGTGTCAAATGAAGAGACAAAGTAGTTTCCAATTTAGTGGAGAGTGCCACCTGCGGTATCTCCATGCAGCAAATATTCTCCTCTTCTGTGGGCATGGTCGCACATTTTCCACAACGGCACCTATCCATAAAATAAAGGTAGATGTAATAATGGCAGAGGTCTGACTATAGTGGCTCTGGTAAGTGTCTATAGCTATACATATGACAGTGGACAAGCTGATGTGAGACGTAAATCTTCACGAGTAAATCATGGGTTATGTGTAACATGACTTCAATATAGGTTGAAATTAACCCATTAAATGAGCCAGTGACTTCTCTAAACTACAAAGATGACTGATATAGATGCTAATATAACGTTGTAACGATAGCAAATCAGCAACTTTGAAAGCCAACAACGTAGGCTAGCGTTAGCACATGATAATAACTAACCGCATACATAAACAAACCAACTAAAGTACCGTATCCAGACACAATATTTTCAATTACCATTCAGAGACGTCCTGCTGTAGCCGCTGAGAACCAACTTCTTCAGGTGATTCGTAATCCGGATCCGATTCTGGGTCAAACTGAAAGGTTTGAACGACTGGGTTTCTATGAGCCATTGCGATGTAAACAGAGCGCACGTGGCTGCAAGCTGCTCAGGGCCACACCCCCACCATGTACAGGGCCACACCCCCACCCTGCTCAGGGCCACACCCCCACCCTCCTCCTTGACACGCCCACCGAAACAGCGCATTTGGGGGAAGCTCAATGTGCGACTGGCTCGGAGTGGCTGTAACTCTGCACCACGGCTGAATTTCGGGAACGTCTTTGAATACTGTGTTAGTTGCCCACTAATACCTATATTAAAGAATACATAAAATAGCATGTCATGGGACCTTTAAGTCTCTCAGTCCTTGAGTTAAGGCTTCGTAGGCGTCTACCCGACGGCAGCAGGGTGAAGAGGCTGGCATTGGGGTGTGTGTCATCCCTCCTGATGTTTTTTGCCCTCGACTCCACCCTCTTGTGGTAGATGTCCTTCACGTTGGGTAGGGACGCTCTGATAGTCCGCTCAGCTGAGCGCACCACCCTCTGTAGGTTGGCCTGGTCTTGAGCGGTACAGCTTCCGTACCAGATGGAGATGCATCCTGAGGAGTAGAAGGTCTTCAGGATGGAAGGGGAGACCTTGAATTTCCTCAGCCTCCGGAGGAAGTACAGTCGCTGCCTAGATGACTTTGTCAAATGTTGTGTGTGCAGGGTCCAGGTTAGGTCTTCAGTGATGTGCACACCCAGGTACTTAAAACAAGGAACCCTCTCCACAGGCTCCCCGTTGATGATGAGGGGGGTGAACCCGCTGTCCTGCTTCCGCCGGAAGTCCACCACCATTTCCTTAGTCTTTTTTATATTTAGGGCCAAATTGTTGGACTGACACCACAGTGCCAGGTCTGCCACTTGGTTCTGATAGGGCTGCTCGTTGTTATCAGAGATAAGACCCAGCACCACAGTGTCGTCTGCAAATTTAATGATGGAGATTGAACTTCCGGAGGCTGTGCAGTAGGGCTGTCAAAACGAACTTCGCTATTCGAATATAATTTGAATTTTTAAAATAGGAGAACATTCGAGTGCGGCAACTAACGTTCAAACTTTTTTTTTTTTTTTTTTCGCGAGCAGAAACAGAGCTGGAAAGCATAACTCCTAAAAACTTAAAAAGCACTGTCTGGACATTTTTTGGATTTCCATCGAGAAACGGGAAGATTACATCCAGAGAAACCGTCATTTGCAAATTATGCTGTCAGTCGTTAAAGTATCACTCGACTACGAGCAACATGAGCGCGCCGCACACCTCCATTCAGTGCATTACTCGGAGTACGCAGAACAGTTAGCGGCTGAGGAAGAGCCACGGACAAAACAGCCAAGAATAACATCGTTTTTGCCTCCCTCATCTCGTTGTCTGCCAGCTGGGCGGCAAGAGACAATAACGAAAAAGCTGACTTAGTTTATCTGCAAAGATATGAGGCCAGTTAACATCTCGCAGGGGGACGGGCTTAAGGAGTTCATCCGCGAGATTGAGCCACGGTACACGTTCCCTCTCGTGGGACAATTACCAACAGAATTGTAAAGCTGTATGATACCACTAAAGAAAACATCCGTGAAATTATTAGTGGACAATCGATCGCCCTAACCACAGATGGATGGACATCAGTGGCCACGGACTCATATGCGACGGTCACGGCACATTTCATAAACAAGGACTGGGAAATGAAGGATATCGTTCTCCAAACGACAGAATTAAAAAAAAGCCACACTGCCGAGAATGTTGCCGAGCTTCTTCATTAAACATCATTGCTTGAATATTTCTGGCGTTATATCTTACCTATTTATATAAGTTTTGTATTGATTTGGTAAAACTTGTTGCAAATGTTACATAACAGATTTGGTTGACGCACCCTCTAGTGGACGCGGGACGTATGCCTAATAATAAGATGGTATCGGTGTATATAATGATATAAAAAAAAAACATTTAAATATTCGAATATTATTCGAATATTCAACATAAGAAGCATTAGAAATTCAAATATGATTTGAGGGGAGGATTGACAGCCCTACTGTGCAGTCATAAGTGTAGATGTTGTACACACAGCACACGCAAACGCATACATACACCGCAAGCACGCACATACACACCGCATCCACACACACCGAACACACACACCGCACACATACGCAGCTGTGCACAAACATACACGGAAGCACACACACACACACGCACACGCACGCACACACACCGCTAGCCAATACAAAGGCAGCGACACACTCGCCCAGGTAAGACGTTATGTTTTTAACCGTAATGGCTCCGCCATCGACACACGCGCAGGTAATAAAACACACGCACTAGTGTTGGCTCGTTCGTTCGCGAACCGGTTCGAATGAACAAGTCTTTAGGACGAACGAACCGAACCGGTTCGTTTGTCTCGTTTGTTCGGTCGTCGCGTTCACCATTCGATTCACCGGAAACTCGACTGAGCGAACAAACAAGTTTCCGGTAGCACTAACTCCACTGAGTCTGACTGACTCAGCTAAGAACCGTGCAATGGCGTGCATTCCATGATGCGATTTACCGCTACCGGAAACCAGGCTGAACGAACCAACGATTCGCGAACGACTCCTCCAAGTTCGGTCGAGTTTCCGGTAGCACTGAGAGTGACTGACTCAGCTGAGAACCGTGCAATGGCGTGCATTCCATGATGCGATTCACCGCTACCGGAAACCAGGCTGATTTGCGAACGACTCCTCCACCTCCTCCACTGAACTGGGAGGAGTCGTTCGCGAATCGTTTGTTCGTTTTACCACAGAGAGGTTGTACACAGCGAGCATTGTGAGCGACCACAGCTTGTATTTTGGTCAAATCTTAAAACTGGACTGTAGGCCTACATAAAAGTGTTGTACCTTCACTGTCTTTGGGTTAAAAAAACTCCTTCAACTCAGTATCTGTCTAGTCCAACCGAAAACTGTCAGCTGCTGCTGCTGCAGACGTTGTGCAGAGGGGCTCGGAGTCGGCACCGCGTGCATCAAGTCATTCAAAGCAGCGGTAGTAATCACACAACCGGACGGTGTAGAAAGTCCCGTCAGTTAAAAATAGTAATGCAGTTTTTAAATCCATGTTATAATCGGCAGGATATAGAGCTAGTTAGCTTAAAAAAACAACAACTAACCAATGGTCACAAACAGTGTCAAATGTGATGTGTTCAGGTCGGCTCAGTAATATGATTGATGCGTTCAAATGCAGCAGAAAAAAATAAATAAGAGATTTCGGTGAAAACTTGTTTTCCCAGTAATATAAAATAGATAGTAAAGATAGAATTATGACCTGTTTAATGTCCTATCTTGATCTATCATCATCTTATCAGCAATTAAAGCAATATTAAAAGTTATATTTCTAGGAGTCTCGAAAATGGTATCAATAGGTTTGACCGGTTAACCATGGACATCCCTTGTATACATATAAAAGTATATCATACATTGTATGTTTTTTTTTGTGTTATCCCAGTTATGTTTATCTTTTCTATTATTTAATATTACTTTTAATAGTTCCGGGACGTTGGAGCAATAACCTGGTGTTTTTACACTTCAGTCTGCACTGTGAATTTGAAGTAATGTTCAGTTTTTGAATAAAGATGCGGCAATTCCAATTTTTTTATTAATTTTTTTATATCCGATTCATCGATTAATCGAAAAAATAATCGACAGATTAATCGATTATCAAAATAATCTTTAGTTGCAGCCCTATATGATATATGACGATATATGACGCGTGCTGCGCCGCGTGGTGCTGCGCCGCGTGGTGCTGCTGCGGTAGAGGACGCTACGCACCGGGTGAGTAGTGTAAATGCACAGGGTGTGTGTGTGAAGGATGTGAGTGAGAGTGGGAGTGAGGTTTTGGGTGGAACAGAGGAAAGTGTAGTGGTGGGAGGAAAGGAGAAGGAAGCTAGTGTAAATGCAGGTGGAGAACAGAGGTCATTGAAGAAGTAGAGGTGGATGGGATGGAGGAAGAGGAGGCAACAGAGGTGGTAAAGACAGTACTTAGTGCTAAACGTAGGAGGAAAGTAAAAACGCATCGAGTGAGGCAAAAAAACTGTAAAATCTGTGCAGAAGACAGACATGGCAGATAAGGGAGCCAGTACAGATGAGTGGCAGTGATGAATATGTATCTGATGGCAGTGAAGTTCTGGGCCTCACCAGCAGCCAACAAAGAACTCAATATACTGCTGATAGAATAAGCCGTTTCTTAAAGCAGACCAAAAACCAGCATAAAGAGAAAATTTAGGATTTCTTCCCTAATTTGCTTTTATTTTGCTCCTTGGCCCGGCTCCACATTAGCCAGAAAGAGGTGTCTGGCCTCACCGACCAAGACGTTTTTAGATTAAAGAAACTTGTGCTTAAGGCAAAGAAACAAATGAATAGTGATGATGAGAAATGCTCAAATGTGTGTCTTATTTAATTTATTGATTGTTTATTTTGTTTTTAACATCTCAATTGACATGGATTGTTTTAGGGTAGGCAGTGTTAATGTAAATGGAGCCAGAGAGGGGAAAAAAAAGGTATTTTTGAAACAGCAAAAATTAAGAAAGTCTAGTGTTTTATTTTTACAAGAAACGCACAGTGATGTGGCTCATGCAGAGCCACATCCGGGCAATGAGGCGGACTGGAGGAGAGAGTGGGAAGGGGAAGCCATTTTGAGTCACGGTACTTCTCTGAGTGGAGGAGTAGGCTTCCTCTTCTCCAAGGCTTTCACTCCGGTCTCACTGGAGGTCGAGCATTTTATCGAGGGGAGGCTACTTTTAGTCAAAGCTCGGTTTGATGTTTTTACGGCTGTTTTTATTAATGTGTATGCTCCGACAAATGGAATGCAGAGAGGAAAGTTTTTTTAGAAAAGGTAAGTGATGTTTTAAATGGCTGTGCAACGGAGGATTTTTTATTCTTGGGTGGGGATTTTAATTGTACTGAAAATTAGGTTTTAGACCGAAACCATGCAGAGCCACATCCAGCATCCCAGCATGCTCTGAGGCAGCTGGTCTCTGCTTATGGCCTGGTGGATGTATGGAGAAGGATGCATGCAGACTGCCGACAGTACACGTGGTACCAACTCAGAGAGAGTAGGATATCCTCAGCCAGACTAGACCGTATTTATTGTTTTAAGCATCATTTTAATATTTATAAATCATGCACCATTATCCCAGCTGTTTTTACTGATCACTCTTTGGTTTTATGTCAGGTTTTTATTAGAAATGTAAAGCCTAAAAGTGCATACTGGCATTTTAACTGTTTTAACGTTTGATAGAAAGTTTAGGGAGGTGTTTATTTATTTTTGGGATGTTTTTAGGCAGAGGAAGAATGATTTTAGCCATGATCATTGCAAGACAGAAATCAAACTTTTATGTCCACATCACACCCTCAATGTCACTAGAGACATCACTAGATCTATGAAGGACCTGGAGATAGATATAGTGGATCTAGAGAATTTAGGTGAATCCACAGGAGATCGAGGACATAATGAAGTCCTCAAAATTAGAAAAGCTAGCATTAGCTGACCTGCTGGAAAGTAAAGTACAGGGTGCAATGGTCAGGTCCCGGTTTCAAGCCAATGCAGAGATGGATGTTCCCTCTAGCTATTTCTTCGGCCTGGAGAGGAAGAATGGGCAGAAGCGAGTAATCCACACACTGCTTTCAGACACAGGGCAGGAGATTGTCGAGCCAGGCCAGATCCAGAGGCGTGCAGTAGAGTTCTACACTTCCCTCTACAGCAGCGAGTATGAGGAGGACTCACTGATAGAGGGGTTCACTGGTGGACTGCCTCAGGTCTCTGCGGAGACCAACTCCTGTCTTGAAGGGCCGTTAGAGATGCAGGAACTATACGCCGCCCTGCAGGGCATGCAGGGACGGCGGGCTCCCGGCATAGACGGCCTCACAGTTGAGTTTTATAAAGCCTTTTGGGACATCTTTGCCAATGATCTTTTAGATGTTTTTAATGAGAGTCTGGCCTCTGGCTCAATGCCCGCTTCATGCCGCAGAGCGGTCATCACTCTCCTCCCAAAGAAAGGTAACCTGCAAGATATAAAAAACTGGCGCCCTGTGTCTTTGCTGTGTGTGGATTATAAGCTTCTGTCCAGACTTTTTGCCTCCAGGCTGGGGAAAGCTATGGAGCAGGTCATCCACCAGGACCAGACCTACTGTGTGCCCGGCAGGTCCATGGTGGACAATGTCCACCTTATTCGAGATGTTTTGGACGTCTCCAGCTCATTGGGTTTTAACACTGGTTTGATTTCTCTGGACCAGGAAAAGGCTTTTGACCGCGTTGAACACAACTTCCTCTGGAAAGTTATGGAGAAGTTTGGGTTCAGCGCTGGTTTTATAGCTAAGATCAAGGTGTTGTACAGTGAGGTTGAGAGTGTGCTAAAGGTCAACGGTAGTCTGTGCTCTGTCTGGGATGCTCTATGCACTCTCCCTGGAACCCCTCCTCAACAAAATACGTCTTAATATTGAAGGTCTAATTTTACCTGGTTTTAGTGGAAGCATCGTTTTATCGGCCTATGCAGATGATCTCATTGTTTTTATTAAGAATCAGCGGGAGATGAACAAGTTAGAAAATATTATGAATGATTTGACTATTTTATCAGCAGCAAGGGTGAACTAGAAAAAGAGTGATGCCCTTGCTGTTGGTGAATGGTCTGATGGTCTCCTGGTTCTCCCCCAGAGCCTTGCCTGGAGAAGGGACGGGTTAAAATATCTCGGAGTGTTTCTCGGGAATGAGGCGGTGGTGAAGAGAAACTGGGAGACTGTCATTGAAAGAGCGGAGGAAAAAATGAGAAGATGGAAATGCCTGCTCCCTCAAATGTCGTACAGAGGTAGAGTTTTAGTTTTAAATAATCTTGTTGCATCCCTTTTGTGGCATTGTCTGTCGTGTGTGGACCCCCCCTCTGGCCTACTAGCGGAAATCCAAAAAAAAATGCTTGATTTCTTTTGGGGGGGTCTGCACTGGGTGCCACAGGGGGTGCTATACTTGTCGAGAGAGGAGGGGGGACAGGGCCTCATCCACCTGGCCAGCAGAACTCACTTTCAGACTCAGTTTATAAAAAGGTTTCCGACAGGGCCGTCCGATTTGGTATGGAGGAACGTGACCAGCTGTATCCTCAGAGATGTGAGTAAATTGGGGCTGGATACTGCTCTGTTTTTAACTGATTCAAAATTTTTAAAGTTGAATGGGCTTCCTCCTTTTTATCAGGGCGTTTTTATGTCTTGGGCCATTTTTAATCATAAAACATGTGAACATTTTAACTCTCTGCACTGGTTACTAAAGGAGCCTTTGATCCATGGGAGCAGGCTGGACATCTGTAGCGTGACGCCCGGGCTGCTGACAACACTGTATAGGTCAAAGACTGTGAGCCTGCAGCGGCTGGTGGAGGCTGCAGGGCCGGAGCTGACGGGGGCCGGGGCCCTGGGCTCTCTCCTGGGCATTCGATCGGTCAGGGTGGTTCAGAAGCTGCTGGGGCTCTGGAGGCAGAAGCTCTGTGGGACGGAGAGGAGCCTCCTCATGAAGTACTCCCGAGGAGAGGCAATACCAGACCCCACGGACCCTTTCCCAGACATCATCCTGAGCCCAGCGTTAGGTGAAGAGACCGGCCCCCTGTTAGCTGTCAGCAGCCCGGGCAAGCTCAGCCTGCACCGGGCCGACAAGGCTACGTTATACGAGAACATTGTGAAAGCAATACACAAGAAAGGACTGAGCGGCAGACCCCCCACAGTATGGAGCAACAGGCCAGGGTGGGGGGGGACCCGCCCCCAGTGGAGGGTTTTATATAATCCCCCCCTCAAACAACGGACCGCCGACCTCCAGTGGAGGGTACTACATGGTGCCATCGCCTCAAATACTTTTATCTCGGTTTTAAATCCTGCTGTTTCAAACACATGTCCGTTCTGTGGCCTACGGGAGACAGTTTTCCATATTTTTACTGAGTGCCCGAGACTCACTGTTTTTTTCTCTTTTAACTTTGGTTTTTAGTCTGTTGAATGTGTTTTTTTCTGATAAAGTTTTTATCTTTGGTGCTGGATAGAAAAAAAGTAATATTTTTAAGTGGCAGCTAGTAAATTATCTCTTAGGAGAAGCGAAAATGGCCGTGTACATCAGCCGGAGAACTAAGGTGGAGGGCAGAGCAGGGCATGAGGCCCCTCCTGTGTTCCTCTGTAACGTCAGAGCCAGAGTCTGGCTGGAGTATAAGTTTTATAAGGCGATTGGGGATGTAGATGCTTTTAAACAGCGCTGGTGTTACAATAATATTATTTGCTTTGTTGAAAATGATCAGTTGCACTTTGCACAGAATTTTGTTGGATAAACCAAAAAAAATTTAAAGACTGAACAAATAGCACTAAAGTGTTTTTGAGATCTCCCTCCCTCCCTCCCTCCTATAGGCTTTAAACCTCCCATTCATTGGAACTTAAACGTGAACAGTAGTAACGTGCAAGAGCAAAAATGTAACTGCATTAAAAGCAGAAAGAAGGTCCCTCACACTCCAGAATAAGACCTTTTATTCAAAATGGTATCCAAAGGAATTTAACCTCCCACTGCAGTCCCGTGCAGGAGCCAAACTTATCTGCATTCCCAGGAGATAGAAAAGCCGCTACACCCCTGATTGGCAAACCCAGAGTGAAAACCACAGGAACAATGTGGACTTCTCAACTTGTCAAAGAAAAAACCGCCCTTACCAAATCCGTGGTATCGTTAGGCCAACAAATTCAGGACTGAAAGACATAATTTTAACTTAAACTACAAAATACTCAATCAAGATCCGACGATACTAAACAGAAGATCTTCCTAAGTCCCCAAGTTAAATGGAATCCCTGACCCTGACTATTTGGTTTACTTAACTCAGACTCTTAATTTAAAGATCATACTCTTAACATGAACGCACAATAGAGTCAAAACTTCACACAAACAAGTAAACAAACTGACACATCAACTTAAAACGAAATAGCAATCGAGGGGGAGAGAGATATGGTGTGAGCGAGAGAGGTGTGAGGGTGAGGTGTGAGGGAGAGCGATAGGAGGAAGAGAGATGGGAGGAAGAGAGATGTGTGGGAGAGATATCAACACCTCATACAAAATTGCCGTGATGACGCTAGTGGTTCAGACAAGCGACCATGCAATCATACACTAAACAAGATGGCGTCTGTCGCCCTCAAGAACTTGTGGTATTACAGAAACACGCGTAACAATATGGCGCTGTCGCTTAAAACAGTAGCACGCACAGAGAGGCACAGCGGGGGGCACGGAGGGCTGCTGCGCCTCACTGGGCTTATTATGGGATGACCGCATTGGCCGTAACCACAACAGTCTTCTGACTGAGCACGTTGGGCCCTAGATAACACTTTACAATTGAGTGCTTTGCAGTTCGTTATAGTTAGTACACACACAAACAGATTGCGTTCAAAACCTGTGGAAAAAAGCCGGTCAATACCCACAGAGTTAGTTAGGCCTGTACTACGTCCATCAATGGCTGCATGAAAGGTTAGGCTTCAGTGACAACTGCAAGAAAAATCAGCCGGTTAGCACCCATGTGTTAGAGCCTGGGTTTTCAAAGTGTGAGAGAGTGAGCCCCCCCTCAGAGAAAAAAATTCAGCTGAGCCCCACCCCCCCCCAAACATTTGAAACATATTTTTGAAACATTTGAAACATTTTTTAAACAAATTTTTTAAACATTTTAAACGTTATTCTGAAACATTACATCTTTGTGCGTTTTTAAACACATTTCTTAACACAATTTAACAACTTTATCTAAGCATGTTTTAGCTTAACCTTTTTTTAATACATTTGAACATCTTAATCTGTGTAAACTGCCAGTCGAATCAGATCTGCCTTTTCAGTCCAGAGATTCTACTATTCGGCGGGGTTTGTTTACCGGCGTTGCTATGGTGACCTAAATTATTATAAGCAACTGAAAACAATGCCGGTTTGAAACTAAAACTGATTCTGAAAAAAGTATAAATGCTATCAAAATTCTGTTTCGATAGAATTGAAGATACAAGTGTGTAGATTTGCTTAATGGTTTGAACGATGGTAAACGGTTGAAAAAGGAATGAGTTACGATGTCTAGAAGAAGGTGTATCAGAATGGGCTGACGTCTTCAATGAAAACAGCTGAAAACGAAGCGGTATGAAACTAAAACTGATTCTGAAGAAATTTTAAATGATATCGAAATTCTGTTTAGATATTATTGAAGATACAAGTGTGTAGATTTGTTAAATGGTTTGCACGAAGATAAACGGTTGAAAATTGATTTAGTTATGTTACTTCTACAGTTGAAGTACGACTGATGATTTGAATCATCGACTTTCAGTTTTTTTTTCGGGTTTATTTTTTTTCTCACGTCGCGCCCCCCCTGAAGTACTCTGGCGCCCCCCAGGGGGGGCGCGCCCCACAGTTTGAAAACCACTGTGTTAGAGTATGTACAGCATTCGTACCCGGCCCTTCTCTCTCTTTTCACCTATGGTTCTTTTTGGAGAGACACTGTACTTACTGCTTAACGTTAAGGACCGGGCAGCCGCCGATCACACGACACGCCTATCGACTGAGCGGGAATGTTGCTTACCTTTATCAGCCCGGGTACTGCGTGAATGCCGACCGTCCCGCGTGGCTCTGCAGATTGTTGTTGGTCCCTTTGTGCCACGGCAATTATGTCATGGAAAATACCCACCATCTTATACTCAATACTACGAATTACAAGAGGTCGAGAAGGACTGGGTCCGAATGATCAAGGCTTTATTGTCACCGCAGAGAGTAACAACATCACCTGAGTTGGTTTGCAAAAGAACTCCCGAACAATCTCGGAGCCCCGCGTTATATCCTAGTTGTTTGACCAAACTACGGGCCCTCGGACGTTAGATAGACTGATGTCATTGACCTTGAGTTGTGTTGAATAACAAGGGAACAGGTCTTGTGCCTGTCCCCCCTGTCCCCCCCGCTGGTACATTCCTAATGTAAATGGCTGAAATGATAGTTACGTATTGTAACTAAAGATTCTATGAGTATAGGCGCAGCCTTTTAAGTGTCGGCCCCATTGTCCTTTAAATAGCTGAAGAAAAGCTGTTTATTGGGAGCAGAACGTCCGCCGGCGCATTGTAAAAAGTTTCGGGGCATAGGACGGACCTGTCCGCGATCTCTCCTTAGGCCTTTTTACACTTCCTAGCCGGTTCGGTCGCTGCTTGGCACGAAGGAACGTTACTCTGCGTCTTTCTCGTAGATCGCACCATCTTTCAACGTCTACACCTCTACCAAAGCCACCCCGCACCCCTTCTTGTACCGCAGAGTTTCTAATCGCATTTACATCAAAAAGAAACCAGTGTGTAGGGTCCGGGAGTGTAAAAATCGGTTCTGACCAAAGAAGAGCGCTTTGGAATCAACATTACGCACCATGGCTGTGCTTTATTGTGTCACTCTGTAGGCCTAGAGACTGTACAAGTGGTCAGCAATCGAATATTTCCCATATAGTTTAGTTATGCGCATATAATATGAGGCAGACTATTTCAGAATTCTGTTTAATTGTTTTAAGTTTTCAACAATATTTCGAGTTCATTAGCAACAGACTGAGTACAAGCTAGCTAGCCGTGCGTTTCAGTTTACAATTTTGGACGCGTACGCCTAGGCAATTAAGTTTCCAAGCGTGACTCCCGCACCATGGCAATTCCAAAGATGCGACACCATTTGGCCTTTTCGGAAACGGAACCTTGAAGTAGTCAGGATGGCCGAGGTTCTGCCCTTTAGCACTGACACACAAATCTTTTTTTTTTTTTTTGGGGTCAACTACAATTCACATCTCATGATTCTTGATATAATTGATGTCTTAGCCCTGGGAGAACGTAGAAGCAACTTTGAGATTGTAAACAAAAACACTTGGAACAGTAGTTAAGAGGGGTTTAATGTTCCTCTTAAAGAATAGGTCAGACTTGAACGTACTCATCAGGCCACTTCAATAACATCTAAACAAATTGTCTAACCAAGCATCATAAAAATACATACATTTCAACAGTCTACAAAGATTCTTCTAATTTTTAAACTATATATTTTTGAGGTGCAGAAAAATAACTTGAACAAACATAAAACAAACCCTAATTTTACGGCAACATTGAATTGTTGTCAGACTGTAGAAACATGCATGTTTGGTATTTTCTTGTTCAATTAACATAATCAAGCGCGCACTATAGTGTTCACAGTGCTTGTATAATACAGTGTCAATGGAAAAAGTAAGTTCAGGGTGAAATCCTGACTGGTTCATACATTTGAACAGTCTACAATGATTCTTTTCATTTTCAAACTATATATTTTTGAGGTGCAGATAAATAACTTGAACAAACATAAAACAAACCCTAATTTTACGGCAACATTGAACTGTTGTCAGACTGTAGAAACATGCATGTTTGGTATTTTCTTGTTCAATTAACATAATCAAGCGCGCACTATAGTGTTCACAGTGCTTGTATAATACAGTGTCAATGGAAAAAGTAAGTTCAGGGTGAAAATCCTGACTGGTTGACATTTTGTACCAGCCTTGAGCATACATTCGAACAGAGAAAAAAAGAATAATAAATTCCCAGGACAGGAAGGGATAAATTGTGTCCATGGACCTAAAAACAAAGTTTAAGTTGTAATATAAATACATCGGGTTAGAAATCTTTAGAATTTAGCTTATGCTTATGCCACTGGATTTATCATCCAATTCAACTAACACTCCATGAGCCAGTACACACCTCATGCCCAATGTCCTCCATACGGGATGCCCTCGGAGGAGAAACGCTCCCCAGGCGTTCTGTCTCGTACCTGGGAAATGACAAACAGGGTTGGGCGTCAGTTCAAATTAGAAATTTAATTGGTGCGGCAGCTAGGCCCAAATCCTGAGTATACAAACCTTGGAAAATGAATAACACTAATCACCACTACACAAACCGCCTGATAAAACTACACCTCGCTCACAGGCAGTAACTTCACTCAAATAGGACACTCACAACTCTCAAAGAATAGCGAAAGAATATACTAATTCAGCTGATGACCTATAGTTTTTAATTTATTAGATTTCCGATATCCATATTATTCAAAGATAATTCATTATAATTGTATACAATTTTTAATTAATTGATTCAATTTAATGGTGTGCATACCCTTATAAATGGTAAATAAGAAAGTATGAGCTCCTCACTAAAAAATATCTTTAAGTGAACCCAGTTTCAGCTTGTATTCATACAGATAAAAAAAAACAAAAAAAAAAACTAGGAAGGAGCGGGTTACGGCCGACGGCAACTTTATGGTACTTTCTAAGTACTGTTGTTATGCATAAGCGACATTGTCTATTTGCAACAGGCCGTAGGGTTAAACTGAGAAGCTTAACCCACACTCCCTCAATCAAAATAAGGGTTAGTGTTATACTATTGGTTCCCGGGAAGCCTAACCCTTTCTCAGATACAATCATCAAATTCAACGGCTGTCAAGAACGAGCCCCACAAATCCCCACTTCCACACGTTTGCTCGGCACAGCCAAACACAGCTCGCCCGTGTCCCTTAGTTGTGACATCATAGAGTATGCTAACTGGTAGGGGTGGGAAAAATAATCGATTCTAAGATGCATCGTAATTCTCTATAGAACGATTCCGCCTTTTTTTTTTGCTTGCTCACAGTTCGCCAGAGGGATCATTTTAGTAATTTTAAAATTATTACATTTATCTTCAGTGTGTATTGGCCACGATTGCGATTCAGGCTACGCATAGCATGCACGCAAACTCACAGCCAGACACAAGAACTCCTTCTAAGTCAAGAGCAGCTTTTTCCATTAATGACATAGCATACAGTGATGTTGGTAGGTACGTGTCCTGCGTCCCTGACGCATTAAAATCTGAAAGGATGCACTAAACTCACTATCCATGCGTCCCGGGGACGCATCTCATTCTCCCCATGAAAAACGATACATTGTGAACATTAAACAACTCGTGTTTAATCACAGTAACTGGCCAAAGAAACCTTCTTGTGAGCAGACCGGACAAGCTCTGTTTCAACCCTCTGCGCATCTACTCGGCGCAGACGTGATCCCCTGTACAAAGTATCGCGACATGCTAATATAGCCGCTACCAAAACAACTCGCTCGTCACCGCTGATTTCATTTCAACAATTAAAAATACGAACTTCATAGTAAATAAACCCACGTTTCCACTGCTCGATGCTGTGCTCATTCGTGTCGATTATGTTGTAACATAATCCGGTGGTGGTGATGAAAACTACATTGAACGGCAGCCGCCATATTGTTATGCCCAAACGGCGCCTGCGCATACATCGCGCTTCCAACGAGATCCCGTTTTTCTCGAGAAACAGGCAGAGAAGAGAGAACGCAAAAATGCCAAAGAAAAAGATGAAACCTATTGCAGGTCAGCAAACTATTGCAGCTGCATTTTCTGTCCCCACTACCTCTGCACTCCTCCCTGACTCTGATCAGCCTAGAGAGAGTACCTCACATTGCCTGTACCTACTTCTGCCTCCCCCTCTACTGAGCCTGATGAGCCCACTGCAGAAGAAGTGCCTCAACCTTCTACATGTTCCTCCCAAAAAAAGCGAACTTTTCTGAAGCAGTGGCTCACCACATACAAATGGCTGCGCTTTTCAGATGACAATTTCATGTATTGTGACATTTGCACTAGTTATAACCAAACAGGCACAACTATGCACAAATCAAACAAATGCACCAATTACCAGCACTCCACCATCATTCGCCATTTTTTAAGCAAAGAACATCAGTCCTGCCTCAGTATTCCTGCTCTACAAAAAGACTTGGAACGAAGTCAGGTGAAGGTGGACAGTCAGCAGGACAAAGCAGCACTGGTGCTGTTAAAAAACACTCACTGGATGGCCCAGGAGGGTGTCCCCCTGTCCAAGTTTGAGTCATTAAACAACCTTATGGCAGAGGTTGGTGTCCCAGATCTCAAACTTCTGCAGCAAAAAGCTGTTTCTTACAGTTCACGATACACAGCCACAGAATTGCTGTCCAGTATAGCAGACACTGTGCATGCAGCTCTAAAAAAGAAAGTGAATGAATCTCCATTTGTGACTGTGCTCACAGATGAGTCTACAGACATCACCAACCATAAACGCCTTGTTGTATATGTCCAAATCACTGATACTGAATCATTTCAACCAAGCACTCATTTTGTTGCAAATAAAAAGTGTCTGGATACAACAGGTGCAGGCATTGCAAAATACATCCAGGAAGTGACGTCAGAGCTGGATGTCCCATTAACCAAAGCGATGAGCATGGGATCAGATGGAGCTGCAGTCATGACGGGAAGAAACAAAGGCTGCACAGGCATACTGCTTCGGTCCAACCCCCATATGGTGAATGTGCACTGTGTTGCCCACTCCCTGGCCTTGTGCACATCTCAAGCAGCAGAGGCAATACCTGAACTCAAAGAGCATCAGCAGATACTAACTGATCTGTTCAATTACTTCCGTGCTAGTCCCAAAGGAGCAGCCAAAATAAGAGAAATACAAAAACTGCTGGAAGACCCAGTGCTCACCTACAAGGAGCTGCATTCCATTCGGTGGCTATCTTACTACAGTGCTCTTCAAACTGTGCACAGGACAATTGACAGCCTGCTGACATACTTCACTGAAGTGACCCAGAATATCAGCAAAGACCCAAAGGCAAACGGCCTAAAGAAAAAGATTGGCACAGTGAAGTTCATCAGCATCACTGCTCTGATGATGGATGCCATGGCCCCTGTTACAATCTTATCCCAGTTCCTGCAAACAGAAAACGTTGATGTTGCATTGGTAAAGGTGAAGCTGGACTTTGCCATCAAGGATCTGGAAAAGATCAAAGAAATGACCTCTCCCAACCTCACAGCATTAGCCAGCGACATCCAGGGCAACATGTACAGGGGTGAGCATCAAATCACAAAATCCACATTTAATCTGGCTCAGTTGTGCATCAGCTTTATTGACAGCTTAATAAGCAACATGCACACCAGGTTTCCAAACACCTCGCTGTTGTGTGCGTTTGGTGTGATGAGTCTCCGTCCCATCTGCTTCATGAGTGAAGAGTTGAAGGCCTATGGAGAGGAGGAGTTAGAACTGCTTATTGCCCACTATGGGCATGAGCAAACCCACAAATGGAAAGAGGGCACTGAGGACCACCAGATGACTACCCGGCCCCTCAACAACGCTGAACAAACTTGAGAGGAGTGGGCCCTGGTGAAGAAAGTTGTCAAAGCACAGCACTACCCCAGAGAGAGCATGTGGAAGATTTGGGCATTGGTGACAAAGTATCACCTGCCAGATTTCCCCAACCTCACCATCCTTGCTCAACTTGCCACCACCCTGGCTGTGCATACAGCTGGCTGCGAACAAAGATTCTCTGCTCAGAACCTCATCCTCACCCCTCACAGGAACAGGCTGTCATCAGAACATCAAGAGCAACTTCTCAAGGTCAGCCTGGGGCCCAAAAGGTCAGAATTCCCTTTTGAAGAGGCACTGGCCAAATGGAAAGAGGTCAAGCAGAGAAGGCTGTTCAAGTACAAGTAATCATGACATATGCTCTAGGCTCTGTTTCACAGTGACTCAGTTCATTTGATTTAGTTGATGTTCAGATAAGATTTTGGTGACAATTCATTTATTGAAATCATTTGTTAAAATCAGCACTTTTATTGAAATGTTATTTTGGTATTACAGACCATAGAGACACCATTTTGTTTTGATTTGAATTCTAGTAACTTATTTTGGTGCTATTTATGATGCTACAAAAATCCTGTTTGATTTGAATGTATGCCACTGTGACAGTTCTGCAATAAACTTTTCAGATTTTGAATTTTATTTGTTTAATTTCTGATACATTTTGAACATACATTAATATATCCGTTTATTATAACCATATCATACCACCATCAAGGAGTTTAACACTATTGATTTAATTTAAGAAATAGAATAATAATAAAAAATAAACAAATTTTTAAACTGGGGAGTCGGGACCCATTGAATTTCTCAGGGACCCACCCAACTCGCCACCTGTGGGTCCCGGGGACTCACTACATTGAAAACCTATCAACATCACTGGCATAGAAAGATTAGAAAGAAAAGAAAACGGAACCCTATTTCTTAAATACCTCCATATTGTGTTGTAAGGCAAGCATTGATTATTGCATTGTTCATAGATAGTCATATTTGTGACAAAAGCCTTTTCTCTGATAAAATATTAGTGTTTCCCATACATAGACCAATGTGTGGCACAGCGCCACAGAATCAACACTGAGCGCCACAAATTGATGCCGCTTCTATTTTTCTTGAGATTTTTAAATATAATAATAATATATTAATAAATATAAATCCGTTCATTCATCTCCTCATAGCACTCTTTCTCCCTGACATTCTCGTTCACACACGCATATGCACACGAACACGGACACAGAGACAAGCGCTCATTCATGCCAGTGGTGCACGGGTAGGCCTACACTTATAAACAGCTGATTCACCCGGTCCACCACTCAACGCGCCTATCAAAGGAAAACCTGAAGCAGCGGGTTATTCGGCACAGAGAAGACGGTCAGCGACCGTTTTACCAAAGTTTAGTATGATGTACTGTGCTCAAAGACCTGCCTGAAACTAATGTTAACTCAGAAAAGATAATGTTATCCCTTATGAACTCAACGTTATTGATATTGAACATCCCGTACCCTAAGTCAGCATAGATAACGTTGGTAATGCAGCAAACAATGCGATTAATGTGGAATGTGGTTATAGTTGATAGGCTATGGTAGACGATTATATAGGCCATATTACCAAGTTTAAAGCAAAAAGATATACGATTTTGTGTTCACATTAAAATGTTAATAGCTAACAGTTTATAACATTTATTGTACAAATGTGTTAATTCAATGTTGACGTAAAATGGCAGATCATTTATATAGTAAAAATGTATTAAGACGCTGTATTTTCGGTTGACGTTACCTCAGTCCAAGAAGAGGGTCACTGTAGCTGGAATGTCCGGCCTTCACCAGTTCCTTGGCCAGATGTATGCCGTCGACAAGGATGTCCACCTGCCATTGTCGGTCATCTGAAACAAACTCCCGGAAGACTATCTGGAGGTCCTTGTGGCACACACGCTCCTGAAAGAACACTGCTGCCTTATCCGTCCACTGCCCTGTATCTGAGACTGGGCTCACTCCCCTCAATGAGCACGGGTAGGTCACCTTCGGCGGTCTCTTAAGTGCTTCCGGAAGAACCTTGACTTGGTAGCTGGCCAGGTGTATGTAGTGGCCGTAATCTACAAGGTTGATCACTACTGTTGTTTCAGCATGTACAACCTCCGCCCTGCACCATCTGCCCTTTGTGTTTGAATACACTAGGCAGCATGAGCCAGGGACACGGTGGGCTTCAGGAAGCGGCGGCATCTCATCGGGGAGCTCGTCGAGCATGGCAGAGACTTCATTCATAATGAGAAGGGAGTCCTCGCGGACTATGTAGAAGTCAAAGGGGGAGATCACTGCTGCAGCAAAGCCATAATACACCTGGCCCATATTGGTGGGGGCAAAGTAGAGTTGCCTGCTTCCTAGTCTGGCTTGTTCGTCTTTGAAGTTTGTCGTTATTTCAACTTTGAAGCCGTGTTGCTCAGAGCCCTTTATGACCGCTCGATACAAAGCCCTGTCATCATCATACTCTGCCAGAACATTGTTTTTCATTTCCAACTCCCTTCGTGTGCTCTTTATCAGGGACGCTCTGCTCACACTTGAGTTGAGAACCTCCCTCATATTCAGAAGATTCGTTTTTTCATCTTGAAGTTGAAGGAAATAGTCACTGACAGTGTTAATGTGTGAGACATAACGTAAAGCCTGTTGACCTGGTTTAAGTCTTGTTTCGGGAAAACTGGAGAGTGTAGGCATTTTAGGGATCTGGGTTGCTTTGGTTGCGTTTATTGTAGGCGACACCTTTTTTTCTCTGGGTTTGCTGTAGGTTGTGTTTAATGTTGGCGACCCCCTTTTGTCTTGCTGTTGGCTGTGGGTTGTGTTTAATGGTGGCGACACCCTTTTGTCTTGGTGTTGGCTGTGGGATGCGTCTAATGCTGGCGACACTCTTTTGTCTTGGTGTTGGCCGTGGGTTGTTTTTGGGGAGGGATTGTCAATATGCTCATTGACTTTGTTATTAATGTGGAGATCTCCATTGAACAGCTCAACAGTCAATGAACCATCCTTAAGCTTTCCAACTACAACAGCTCTCACTAGCTCATTGAGAAGAGTTTTCTTTAGCCACTGTGTCACCCAGGCCAAGGGCTCTGATTTGGGTACCCCAGCAAGGGTACATTTCACTGCCTGCATGGGAGTGTACAGCAGTTCAGCTGAATGGTTAGGAATCGACAAGACGTTGATCTTCTCTACAATGCTTGTGTTGCCATAATCCACAAAGAACACATTAAGATACAAAGAGGACTGGACGGGATTTGCCAGTCCCCTGTACCATCTTCCATCGATGTATTTTGCCAGGCACATACCATCTACTGGGGCTGTGGCATCTGCCCCATGTAATTTCTCCTCCTCCTCTGAGATTTTGGTTTCAAGTTCTTCAATGATTTCACTGTTCTTGTCAAGTTGGCAATAGATTTCCCATTCGTCGCTTATATGTGTGATATAGACATGCTCCTTATTCCCACAGCCCAAGTTGAATGATGAATAGGAAAAAGAGACAGGGAATGCAGAAGGTACTTGAGGTTTTGGAGTTATATTTTGAGTTAGTGCACACACTGGCATATTTTTCATTTGGGAGACCACGGTCTTCTCATCCCTTGGAACGACATCCTGACGCTGTGTCCAAGTACATAATTCTTCAGGTTTGCAGGGCCTCAATTTTGTTGTTTTTGTTTGCATAGCTATCAACCCAATAGGCAACACCCTTTTGTCTAGCTGTTGGCATTGGGTTGTGTTTAATGTTGGCGACACACTTTTGTCTTGCTGTTGGCATTGGGTTGTGTTTAATGTTGGTGACACCCTTTTGTCTTGCTGTTGGCATTGGGTTGGGTTCAATGTTGGCGACACCCTTTTGTCTTGCTGTTGGCATTGGGTTGGGTTTAATGTTGGCGACACACTTTTGTCTTGCTGTTGGCATTGGGTTGGGTTTAATGTTGGCGACACACTTTTGTCTTGCTGTTGGCATTGGGTTGCGTTTAATGTTGGTAACACCCTTTTGTCTTGCTGTTGGCATTGGGTTGTGTTTAATGTTGGTAACACCCTTTTGTCTTGCTGTTGGCATTGGGTTGGGTTTAATGTTGGCGACACACTTTTGTCTTGCCGTTGGCATTGGGTTGGGTTTAATGTTGGTGACACCCTTTGGTCTTGCTGTTGGCATTGGGTTGCGTTTAATGTTGGTAACACCCTTTTGTCTTGCTGTTGGCTGTGGGATGTGTCTAATGATGGCGACACTCTTTTGTCTTGGTGTTGGCTGTGGGTTGTATTTAATGTTGGCAACACCCTTATGTCTTGCTGTTGGCATTGGGTTGTTTTTGGGGAGGGATTGTCAATATGCTCATTGACTTTGATATTATTGTGCAGATCTCCATTGAACAGAGTTAGTGCACACACTGGCATAGTTTTAAATTGGGAGACCACGGTCTTCTCATCCCTTGGAACTACATCCTGACGCTGTGTCCAGGTACATAATTCTTTAGGTTTGCAGGGCCTCCAACTTGTTGTAACCTGCTTAACAGACTCTGACTGTGTGTACCTCCAGGGTTCAGCCTGCTTACAAGAGATCAGTAGGTCTGTAATGCCTTGATCACTTTGGCCTTCCATGGTAAAGAGGTCGACGACAATTTGATATTTACTTTGATGGACAACGTGGACCATCAAGGATTTGTTTAACACAGTTTGTTTGAAAAACTGAATGTTAGCTGACGTCCAAACATCAGTCAGGGGCATGATATTACACAGAGTGCAACTCAGGGCGAATGCTGCTTGACTCGCAAACTTCTCCGGTATTTTCTTAATTAGCATGTATGGAACATTCTCTGTGTTCCCAAAATCAATGAAAAGTACAACAGCTCCATGGTCAAGCTTTTGTTTGACTACCGCTCGGTAAAAATGCATGTCACGCTCATACATTGCGCAGCACATTTTCCCTATTTGAGGATTCTTCAGCACTTGTTCGTTGAGCTTTACTTGACTGAAATGCTCTGACATTTGACTCATCAAGTCTTCAAAGTCGCCGTTGCGTTTTTCGGTTCTCAATGAGAAGTCGTTTGGATCGATGACATGAACTACATAGCCCACAGATTTGGACCCTGGTTTAAGAACTTCAGCTTGAACTGACAAGCGCAAGGACTGCTCCTGGGTCAGCTCTGGTTCTTTCACAAAGCAGTCTTCATTACTGAGTACTTCGATTGAGTAGGTATTCAGTTTCACATCCAAACTGAGGACCTTAGCATTGAGTACTCCATTGAGTATCCCTTTCTTGAGAAGACATAGCTGCCTCAGTTTGCAGTCTTTGTCTTGTTCAGTTACAGAAGAGAGGGTGCATGGAAAAGCCATAATGGGCAAAGAAAAGCAATTAGCTGGCAGTCTGAGAATATTCTCAACTCTGACTGATTCACAGAATCCATAGTCGACAAAAAGTACTTTCACATTGGAGTTTACAGGAAGGCACTGCAAACAGCCTCTGTACCATTTGCCATCTTTGCCCTTCACTGAGCAAAGCAGACCAATGTTGTCCTTTGGTGTCCGATTGGGATCACTTAGAGTAGAATTGCACGCTAAAGTCAATCTCTCTGACATTGCCTGTAAATCCGATGCAGCACTGCTCACCTGACAGTGGAAAAGGCCAGGGTTCACCGCGGCAGTTACTTTTAATTGAACACATGTTCCAGCACTCATATCTGTCCCGCCAAACGATTTGAAGTCACTTTGTACCCATGGCCTTTGGTAGAAGTCAGGGCCACGTTCCATATTCTGTTCAAGGGGCACGTCTGTAAGCATCTTAACTAAGAGGAGGAATGTGTCTGCATCCAGATGCTTACAAAACCCCCGTCCAGCCAACTCTTTGTTGATGTCAGTGGCCTCAAAAAGCATCACTTTATGGGGAAGGAGGGCATGAATGTAGCCAGTGACATGGGTTCCAATCAGTGACAAGAGGTACTTTTCCATGACAGAATCCCAGCAGTCGTGTAATGGCAGCACGTTGGAAAAATAGCCACAGACTATCTTTGGGGGAAGATCAAGTAGCTCATTTGAACAGGAATACATTTGCGAAATGTCCACACTCATGACGTTGCCTTGGTCAATGAGGAACACATCAAAGGTATCTGCATTTGCATTTCGTACCTCCCCTCGATACCACAGCCCTGCCATCACATCTTCAACCAGGCAAAACTCTCCAAGTCCCACCGAAGCCTTGGTCTTTGGTGTGTTCTGTATCTCTGCCTGCAGGATCCTATAGTCCAGTTGCGACATGTTCAGATAATGGCCCTGAAATTGAATAAGAGGTGTTTCCTTGTTCAACTCCAGGTGGGTTAGCTTCAGATTGATGGGCCACTGGGAACATAGTGCAGATGTGGCAGAATCTGGAGACCTATAGGACACATTTTCATTTGTTGGGTTAGGAAACTCCTCCACACAATAAGGGCACTTTTCATTGCAGCCATTCAGTCACATTAACATATTTTGGTAACACTTTACAATAATGGTTCATTAATAAACAATACATTAACATTAGGCAAGGCAGTTATAAGCATTATATAGTATTAGCGAAAGTGTAAGGGTTAAGCCTAACCCTATAAAATAACGTATACATTAATACCTTAGAGAACATAAACCCCATTAGTCAATTCTTACTGTTAGCCATATTTCAAAAGTATCTGCATTAACAACATTTCTGGATTGATTCTTGATTCTAATATGATTTTAAAAATTATACAAATTAAAGGAATAATCCCAAACAATTTATTCTGAAATGTGTCTATAACATTTAGACATCAAATGCTGAAGGTTTTGCAAAAGATGTGTAAGCTTCCTTCATCCTCAGGCTTCTAGAGAGCTAGGATCTACTGAACCCCGTTCCTCAGGCTTCTAGAGAGCTAGGATCTACTGAACCCCGATCCCAGACTTCTAGAGAGCTAGGATCTACTGAACCCCGGTCCTCAGGCTTCTAGAGAGCTAGGATCTACTGAACCCCGACCCTCAGGCTTCACCGCACGGTGGAGCACCGTGCACAGCTAGGGGGACCGCACGCAGCTCTGATACAATGGAGGTACGAGTGGTTCAAGTCTACATACAATCCGGCATTGTACGTGCACAGACAAATAATCGACAGAATAAAATATCGAAGGGTGAATGTATCCCTGGTTCAGTGTCTGTCATGCATTATACAAAACTCACTGTATCGCGGTTTCCTAAAATAACTGGTTTATATATGGCCCATCCACTCCCTAGGCATCCCTTTGATTGCAAGCAAGGATAACAAATGCTGATATATTGTATATTTGTATAACAATGCAACACGGGTTGAATCAGAATATGTAGAATCAGAATTATAGTTAACAATAGGTATCCACAGATACTGTGAATACCAAATTAAACTAGGAAGCGAGGATGAAGCAAAAAAAAATACCGTCCACAGTACAATAACAGTGTAGCCCAGGGCCGAATAGATCATTAACCACCAACCCTTCCACGTAAAATATGTTCTGCTGTATGAAGATTAATCAGATTCTTGCATGGACTATTAAAGGTGACCTATTGTACCACCAGGTGAGCCCACCCAGGGGACTCCACTGGGTGGGTTCACCCGTTGGTATAATAGGTCACCTTTAAGATTCCATGCAAGAATCATTGACAGGAGCTGTTGCAGGGGAAAGGTCCACTTATCAATCGGCCTCTTGTGACATCACGAGATGTAATTTTTGCCAAAAATTGTTTGGCAAAAGGACAAAATCTGCATTACATCTTGTGGGGGGCCGATTTTAAAAACGGAATGCAACGCCTAATCAACACTGACACCTGGTGGTAGAATGTCCCCTTTATCAACACACACACCCTTTTAAAGTGAGTTATTCCTTTAAGCAAGTTTTCAAATGTCATGTAAAAAAACATCTGCAAACATCATATTTCAGCAGCTTAACCGGCCTATAAAGACTTATCAGCAGCTTTGTGTCAAACGTACCTGGGACTAATATAGTCCAGCCCCGGCATTACAGCAGCTGAGCCTGTTGACGCCTAAATAGAGATTTGAAATATCGTTAGAATTATAATTCAGGGTTAGACATCATGAATGTTCAGAAGGGAAATTTACTTTTCACAAAAGTAAAATTTTCGCATACTATTATCCGTTTCCTAAACAGTAACGCAATATGCTTGGAATGTAAACACCTAATTTAAAGGTTAATGGTATTTATTATATGCATGGGACAAAACATCAGAGCAACCAGGACATTTCAATCCTTATGATCTGGTTGGATTAATGGATCGTCAATTTAATTAACTGAAGTTAATACAGGGTTAAGTGTCCGGTTAAATTACCATAACCCATTGAACCTGGTTAGACTGGCATGGGAGAGGGCGACATTCACTCCTCTAGCAGTCGCCATCAGCACAATGTTTAACTCCAATTGATCTTCCCTCTATGAAGCTGGAATGTAATAGACCCAAACTAGTCACCTTCTGACAATCACATCATGAAATGCAAACATGTTACCGCCAAGATGATGCTCATTTGGGGAAACATTGCATCAATGTTTTAAAAGTCCCATGGCATGCTACTTTGTGGATGCGTTAATATAGATATTAGAGGGCCCCTAATACAGTATTTGAGGACATTCCCGGAATTCAGCCGTGTTCGGTAAATATTCGGGAGTCCTGGAGCTCTATATCTAAATAATATCATATTATACATAGATATCTATATCATATATATTATCACGGCCAAAAGATGTGTGCGCCTCCAGACGATATTAAGGATCTCAAAACGTGTTCCATAGAGGCATGGTCTCTTTATGGTCCTGCTACAACCTTTGTGATGGGGAGAGGGGAGGGAGGGAAGATGCATGGGTTTGAAGTAGGGATGGGCATTTGAAGAAATTTCCTTGATCGAGCATCGCTAGAGTTATCGATCAATTATCGATTAATCATTAACTTTTTTCTAGGCTATATTGAAATTCCCGTTGGTAGAAAATGCAGCATGTTTTTATCAATCAAATCTTTATTCCAACAATAATGTATGGGCCAACATTAATACAATACAGTTAACTTGAAGACCTACAACTGTTTAACAGTTTTAAAACAATAAATACAGGCATTATAGGTTATAGGCCTATGCGGCGCTCGTAAAGTCCGAACAATGCGCTCTTAAAGGTTTGCAAACGATGCAAGACTAAATCTGTAGCCTATTCCAATTACAATAAGTAGCCAACTTATCGGACAACAATAATCAAACAAAGGCAGTAGGCTAAAAGTGGGCATTAAACGGTATAACTGTTTTGAAAAAACGGGGGGAAAAAGGCAGACATATAATGCCTATAGGCTGCAGCCGGCGCGCGGAAAAGGCTCGCAACAAAAAGATGAGCCACCCATTTACAAACAATTGCATGAACTAGTCTATCTAAAAGCATTACCTTATTGAACATATATAAGGCTGAACTTGTTGCTAAAATATCACAGTTTTGGCAAAATGTAACGACTCCAAGAGGCACCAACCCGAAAGAAAAGCGGAGCGAGAGACAACACATTAAGAAAAAAAAGAGCGACTCACATACGGTGGTGCCTGTCCCTACTGTCCATAGCATAACTCCAGCCTACATATTTTTGTTTAGGAATATAACCATGTTAACATGCTCGCGGGTCAGACGCGAACGCAGCCTTGTAACTGTCAGTCCAGCAGCAGAAAACACCCGCTCTGACGGGACCGAAGTTGCAGGGATGCAGAGGTATTGTCGCGCTAACTTTGACAGGAACCTTCTTCCATTCACTTTCCACCAGTCGGCAGGGTGGTATTTCTCCCACATAGTGATATTCAATTAAATGCTTCAAGACTCACAGTATGCAACACAACGTCCTTTTGATCGATAACAATATAAATTGATCGACGCATTTCTTAACGATCGATTATCGAGCATCGATTAATTATGCCCATCCCTAGTTTGAAGGCACAGACCTTTTCGATTGTTGTAGTATTTGTGTTATCAATCTCTCCATATTTCCCCTGCTCATTACTGTGCACAAATGTGCTGTATGTACACCCTTATGGTGCCGGCAGACACATAGAAACCTCCCGGTAGGGTTGAGCACTGAAACTCGGTTCCAGTAGGGAACCGGTTCCGACGTAAACGGTTGTAACGAGATCGAATAAGAACGCACATTTCTGTGCCTCATAACGGTGCATGACGTTTTTTAACGGCCCCTGCCCCGCCCCCATGGTGTTGCGGTGTCAATTTGCGTTAGTGCTGGGTGCTATACCGGTTCACACTGAATAACGGTGTGTATTTTCGTTAGGATATGATTTTTTTATACCACCATACCGGTGTATTTGGTTACACAACGTTCGGAACGCAGCGCTGCGCGACACTGTTTCAGACGGGACCCTTTTCAATGTTGCGCTAAACACACATGGTACGACTACGACTTTCTTTATAGGTCCATGACTGCGAGGCGTGGTACTTCAGGCCAACTGGTAAAAGAGTGTGTCACGGCTTTGAAACAAAAAAAAACAAAGCCTATGGGCGCCTCGAGACTCGGGACGGGCTTGTCAACGCGCTGTGGCATTGCTTACTTGATGTTGTTTTGATTGAAGATCGGAGGGTTGTAGTGTAGTGGTGTTCTGCTGTGGGTGAATCAACGTGTGTGTGTGTGTGTGTGTGTGTTGCGAGCGAATGTAATTTTAAAGTAAACAAAGCAGTAATGTTGCGCCATGATGCGTGCCTGCCTGCTTTCAGCAAGTAATTCATATTATTTGTAATTATTTTTTATAAAGATATTTATCAGTCACAGCAGCCTCTTCGGGTAAGTCGAGTAATTTAATGCCAACCGTAAATCTTGCATATCAAGTAGGCTAGCAAACACCGTTGCCATTCAACTCAGCGTCCGCTGACTTTCTGCTTAATGTGAAACTCATAACAAGTCATGCATGTATGCAAGTGTGTGAGAACCGTTTTAGCACCGGAACCGTTTGAAAAGTACTGAGTAGGCACCGGTATCGGATAAAACCCAAACGATACCCAACCCTACCTCCCGGCAGGGTGCGCTTTGCGAGCACAAATTTGCGAGCGGGAAAAAAACATTTCACCTCCGCTGCTGCAACTCCATACTAGAGGAAACACTGAACAGCTGTTTGCCAACACAGTGAACAGCAAGAAACACATGGACACACGCGCACACCGACAGTTGAAGGAAAAACACATGGACACACGCGCACACCGACAGCTGAAGGAAAAACACATGGGACACATGCGTACATCTACAGCTGAAGGAAAAACAAATGGACACACGCGCACACCGACAGCTGAAGGAAAAACACATGGACACACGCGCACACCGACAGCTGAAGGAAAAACAGTGAATTCTAGAGATGAGCAAACACACAGACAGTGAGCAGGTAGACATGGATGCCGATCACAATCAAGAAAAAGACGATGAATATTGTAAGAAAGGGGGCTCTGTTGTTTGGAAGTGGTTCGGTTTCCAGATCTCCAACCACGACCAACGAACAATACTTTGAAAGTTGTTTTGACGTGTTTCAACCAGAGGTGGAAACACCGGCCAACTGTTGAACGACATGAAAACGGAGAATGTCTGAGGAATACAGCCGAATGCACGCAACTGAGCACCGGAGGACGACCAAGACGGTCACGACTCAATGACGTCATCATTCATAACATGATTATATTAATTATTTGTCTTCTTACTTAAAAGAAAAAACTGTCATGAGCTGGATTCGATCACCCTCGCCGATAGAAAATAATAATGTTGTCCTTCACCACCGAGACAACGTTTCTTCACCTGGTTCGTCAAGCGATAATAAGTCACCTTACCGTTGTGGCAATATCACTATAATACCTCACTACAGTATGCTTACCTCGCAGGCAGAGGTGTGGACGACGCAAAAGCATTCATCATTGACACTGTACACAAACATCTAGAGCGGCCCAACACATCAGCCAGACTCTTGTTTATAGGCTTCTCCTCTGCATTCAATACACTACAGCCCCACATCCTGGCGAACAAACTCACCTCCTACTTCCATCTAGACGACCAGCTCATCCGGTGGATACTGGACTTTCTAACCGACAGGTCACAGAGAGTCCGGGTCAACAACACCTTCTCCGACCTCCGACACACCTCGACGGGCTCCCCTCAGGGCTGTGTGCTCTCACCTCTGCTCTTCATCCTCTATACAGATGACTGCAGATCCACACAGCCTCAGTGTCACCTGGTGAAGTACGCAGACGACACAGTTCTCCTGTCCCTGCTCTCAGGTCCTTCACAGCAGCATGGATCAGCTCTCCAGGAGTTTGTGGAGTGGTGCGACAGCTCATGCCTTGAGATGAACGTGAGTAAGAGGCAGAGAGAGCTGGCCGCAGCATCCATCATCTCAATCCACGGGAGGCCGGTGGAGGAGTATAAATACCTGGGCACCATCTTCGACAGCCAGTTGAAATTCTCCTCCAACACTGAAGAGATCCTTAGGAAGTGTCATCAGCGGAAGTATCTCTTAAAGGAGCATTTCACCGGTGGAGGCATGAATATCTATTGAAATTGGGTCCTATATGTAGTCGAATAATAAAATAAAATTCTAATTTCGTGCCGTCTTGACCGAGAAAAGGCAGAAAGTGACTTTTTGGCGCTTGTGGATTGAAGACAACAACTCCCACCATGCACAGCTTCGCTGGCGGCCACTCCCGCTGATCATCTCCGCCTATCGGACACCTCCTTGTTCCATCTACTAATGGAACAAATCAGCGTGGAGCTTGACCCGACGTCACTGGCAGAGAGTAGTGACGCTTGCACAGAAGCATACGGCCGACATCTTTCTTTATTCTGGGTGGAAATAGTAACATAGTTACGCCATTAAATGCGTTTATGTAAACATTTTTAGCGAGAAATGTGCATTATACTTTCATAATGTTCGCTCGTTGAATGTGAAGGATGTTTGGTTTGATAGTTATGACGAAGAGGGAACGCTCCATTCACTTGCATGGACAGCGTCTCTGGTTGCTAAGCAACCTCAACGTCTTGGCGGACTATCTGCTGATCAACACTACGAATGCTGGAAACACACCAGACACACCATGTGAAGTTATTTAACCCGATTATTGTTATTTATATCCGAGATTATTTAATCTAATCTGATCTAAACTCTATCATGCACCCAAACACGGCGGCGTTTGGGTTTCCTACCTCGGACTCCTAAATCCAGCGCAGCCACAGGCGCGTTGGCGCGTTGAACCATTTTTGTGACATACAATGATCAAGCGTCAAGTTAGGCACGTTACACGCGTTTGGTGTGGCCGTAGCATTATGCGGTTTCACCCAAAAAATCGGCTTCGTGTGGACGGGGCCAAGAAGGCGAACATCACGTCACCAAGTCACCAAGACAGCGCCAGGCGACTTACGCCACTATCTGCCAATGGATCGTGGATGCCTGGGCTGATATAACAGTCTCAACTGTGGTCCAAGCTTTCACGAAGGCAGGAATAATCACTGAACTGCCAGGCAACAGCAGCGACACTGACTCGGATAATGACGAGGGATCCGGGCATGTTGGATGCCGTACTCGCCCAACTGTTCAATTCGGATACACAAGAATTCGAGGGATTCGTAGACGGGGAATGAACTGAAAAGTGAGCTTATTGTTAAGAGATATTGATATTGATCAGATATTGATGATATTGTTAATATGCACATTAACGTTTGAACATCGTTACCATGGGAGTAACCAGAGTTGTCAGAACGCTTAATAAAGTTTGACTTTATCCAACTGTTTTGTTGACATTCCCTTTAGCACAGCTCGGTCTAGTCGATACATAACGCAACCCCAGTCAAACGTTTGACTGCAGTATCTTCTATTCTATGCACCTTATAATCCGGTGCACCCTATATATGAAAACATTTCTAAAATAGGCCATTCATTAAAGGTGCGCCTTATAATCCGGTGTGCCTTATAATGCAGAAAATACGGTAGTCCTCGTTTGTATTTCTTTCGAAATGGTGAACTTTTGCATGGAGCCATCTTCTATGTCAGATCCAGTACCCTCCGCCAATGTACTTCAGTTTTATCAACAGCCTCTGTGGATGTTAGTTTCTGCTGGTGAAGTCCCACTCACTGGCACTGCTCTAATAGGTCTGTAGCGTCAGTGGGTCCCACCCACTCCCACCCCCCACTAGTGGTTGTAGTCTTACGAGAATCATCCCCTCTTACACTTCCTATTTTCTTGTACGCAAAAATCGTCATATTGCGTCATTGAAAACAGGAAGTGTTGGAGATCGATACGGATCTCTCCAGTCTCTCCAGAAAATAAGGGAATGATGCTAGACCATTCAAAAATATGCGGGGGGGGGTTCTAAAAATACAAAGCTTATGTACTGCTAACTTTCTATTACTCCTTCATTGAAAGCATCTGTACATTTTCCATAACTTGCTGGTTCCACTCCATCACCCTCCAAAACAGAAACCGCCTGGAGAGTACGGCCAGAGTTTGCTCTAAAATAATTGGACTTTCAACAAGAACTCTCTCCTCCATCCACGACCAGCAAACACTCCGGTTAGCCAACAGAATTATGCAGGACCCCTCACACGCTCTACACCCCGCCTTTGAGTGGCTCCCCTCAGGGCGCCGACTACGCTGCCTCGGCTGTAGGACACAGAGGAGAAAAGCAACCTTTGTTCCCAAGGCTGTTCACCTCCTAAACTGCTCCTAAACCCCCCACCCGGGCTTGTGCCCTCCCCACATGGACTGGTGAAGCCGTGAACTCTGTTTTGCCCTCTCACTCCCATTGACTGTTACAGCATAGGTACCTCGCCTCGGTTCATCTCAGGTGTATTGTAACCAGCATGGTATTTGTTAGCTGATTGCGCTTTATATTTATGTCATATTTGACACATTTTGCACTTTTGGGAGTCAGTTCTCCATTTGTAAGCGTGCACTTTGCATATTTTATGCATGTTTATATGGATGTGTGTGTTTGTGGACACCTGTGCTTGTGTGTGTTGTCTGCCAGGTAGCAATGCTGTGTTTTTGTTTTTGTTTGTTTGTTTGTTTGTTTTTTGTTTTGTTTGGACATGGCCCTGTCCTTTGTAATGCTGCTGCTATGTGCCCTCAATTGCCCCCTGGGGACAAATAACGTTTTTTTGAATTTGAATATATTTACTGGGACTGGTTTAAGACTAGAGCTGGGTATCGCCACTTATTTCCTGAATTGATTCTATTCCGATTCACACGGTCCAGAATCGATTAATGGCAGATTCGATCCGATTCAATATCGATTCGATTTAACGTTATTTCAGTTGCGATGCCCATTTTGCTTCGATATAAAATTTATTTTCATAGAACTAATGCTGTAAATTGTACAAGGAACCCTCCATCCTGGTGCATTATTAAAAATATTATTTACATCAAGAATTTACCCCAAAGCAGGATCAAGAAAAAGCATCATGAAATCCATCACTAGTGAGCACTGTCATCGTGAAAGATTTAGACTTGCATCCAAGTTTTAAATGAAGCTTCATCAACCACGTATTCACACAGACAATGTTAACAGTCCTCTAGCCCTTCCTAGAAACACAGCCCAACATACCTTCTGATCTGCCTCTCGTCGGGCCCGCTCCTCCTCCTCCTGCTTGGCCCGTTCCTCATCCTCCCGCTTGCGGATATCCTCCATTTGCTGCCGTGTGTTTTTTTGTTTGTGTTTGTGTGGTTAAAAACAGAAAGAATGATTAAGTTAGTTTAGTAGTGCGCTTATCTGTGCGTCCCTGTGATAGCTTACATTGTATGAAGTACACTAATAAAACAGCGTTAAAACAGCACCGCCTGGGCTCACACTATAAAAAGGGAAACTTCACCCATTTCCATTAAGCTTTGTATCGTTAACCTTTGTATCCTAACCCACTAGGGTTGCCGCGGTATACGGTATTACCGGTGTTGAGGCCAACACCGTACTCGGTGTTGCACACCGGCAACACCGAGTTATTTTTTTTTATTTTTTTATTTCAGTAAAAATGAATATAATTATAATTAAGAAAATTAAAATGTGTAGAATAGGCCACAGTTCTGCTTTGTGCGGGAGAATTGTCGCGCCGAGAATTGACGTGCTTCCTTACAAGACCGGTAACCATAGCAACGCCGGTAAACAAACCCCGCGAAGCCCAATCCCTACGTGAGCTCCCCGCGCTACGGCCATCCGGAGGCTCACAGAGCTTTTGGCCGTGATATTATGATATATATTATATATTTAAGCAATAGATCACGCCAGGCTGTGGTATGTGCTCACTATACCACTGTTAAGGGGCGTTGTCCGGCACCGACGCGCAGCGGAGGGCCGGCGACCCCCTTCACAGTGGTATAATGAGCACATGCCACTGACTGAAGTTGCTTTTATACAACGGTTACTATTATGGCGAAACGAAAGTCATAGACACACTACATTTGAAAAGAAACCAAGAAAGTCAAAGTAGCCGTTTTATTAAAGACTACCAAAAAGTAGTCCCTCCTGGCTGCCTTCAAAATGCACGACGGTCGCTATGCAACACACTTTAGCGTCCCTCCGAGAGAACTGTTGTAACGGTTTCCACTTCAAGGTGCGGAGTGATACTTTCCCTAAATGATCGGGCGTCATAGCAGTTATTTATAAGCTCATTATACAACAGTTAGGAACCAATCAGATCGCTGGATTTAGGCGTTATAAACGTTATAAGACGCCGAGAATTGGCGCACTGCCAGCCGCTGTCACCGAGTGCGAGAGGAGCGTTGACGGAGAAGATGGCGGTTGACCTAGTTTCAAAGTTAATACCGTTTATACCGGTAATACCGGTGTTGACACGAGCGTATTACTCGGTGTGAAAATGTCCACACCGCGGCAACCCTAAAACCCACTCATATTTTTGAATGGTCGTGCATCATTCCCTTATTATCTGGAGAGACTGGAGAGATCCGTATCGATCTCCAACACTTCCTGTTTAAGATGAAGAAATATGACGATTTTTGCGTAGAAGTAAATAGGAAGTGTAAGAGGGGAGGATTCTCGTAAGACTACAAGCACGGTCCCACCCCTCTATAGGGGGTGGGACCCACTGACGCTACAGACCTATTAGAGCAGTGCCAGTGGGTGGGACTTCACCAGCAGAAACTAACATCCACAGCATCTGAAGCTAAGCTAACAGAGGCTGTTGATAAAACTGAAGTACAATGGCGGAAGGTTCTGGATCTGACATAAGATGGCACCATGCAAAAGTTCCCCATTTCGAAAGAAATACAAACGAGGACTAATTCACTGAGTTTACCAACTAATACTGTTCACTAGAAATATTGTGTGAAGTGATTTTCATGCAGTCTTGCGGTATCAGCTTGGTAGATGGAACAGCGCGGTGTCCGATAGGCGGAGATCTAGATAAGCGGGAGTGGCAAGCGAAGCTGGGAATCGTGGTGCATGGTGGGAGTTGTTGTCTTCAATCCACAAGCGCCAAAAAGTCCCTTTCTGCCTTTTCTCGGTCAAGACGGCACCAAATTAGAATTTTATTTTATTATTCGACTACATATAGGACCCAATTTCAATACATATTCATGCCTCCACCGGTGAAATGCTCCTTTAAGATGAGCCACAGAATACGATGTTACACCGACGCTGCAGCTGTATGCTGCTGAGCCGGTGTTCTGCCGATTTCTGCTACCCATCAAATTGTGCTACCCAGTGGTTATACGCATGCGCATCCCAACAACTCATGATCCTGCGTGCGCATCCTTTAAATTCTGCTACTTTTTTGGCTGGGTGTTTTCGTTAAAACATTTTTATAACTGCACAATTATACAGAATCTCACTCAAACAAGTTTTAACAATACTTTGACACACTTTTCTTGATTAAGTTATATATTTAGTAGGGATGGGCGTGAGGAATCGATTACTCGAGTACTCCTCGTTACAAATGAACTCGGTTGGTGGACAGGCAAACTCGAGTTTGCATATACACACAAACAAAGTTTTCTGAAGCAAATGTATACATTTTCTGTCGGCGCCACTAACGCATGATGTGGGCACAAAGAAAATTAAATGCATCCATTTCCATGGCGCGTTCCATGCCGTGTGCAGGCACGCCAGAATTCAAAAAGTTAAGAGATGGCGGTTAAAGCAAAGCGCAGCGAAGAATTGAAATACTTTAAAGAAATAGGAGATCATAAGGTGAAATGTAAAATATGCCAAGCGAAATCGAGCTACCAGAAAGTACTATGCGGCAACATATGCTCCTGAAACACAACGGTGAGTTCGGGAAAGCATGCACACAGCAACCAAGTGTGTCGGCTATTTTCACCGCCGCAAGACGCAGCTGTAATCCCGGGCTTGTAGAGAAGATCACAACGCTGAGTATTTCCATATTCCATTTGCTGCCGTTTTATTTGCAGCTTTAAATTATTTGCAATGGTTAGGCTACTTGTTTCGTTTTTGTTTTTTTTAAACCGTTACAGGCCTTGGTTCGACGTGAATTAAATTGTGAGACGCATATTTATTTTTGTAAGGAAAATGTGTTTTGAACGTTTCAGGCCTATTCCTGCTGCAGATGCGTTGCATTCTAAAAATAGATTCGATTTAACGAGTACTCGATTGATCCTCGAGGAATTCCTTCGATCACTCGAGTTTGGAATTTACTACTCGTGCCCATCCCTTATATTTAGTTTAATTGGCTATTGACGTTTTTTCTTGAAGTGCTTTTTTTTATATTACATACTAGGGTTGCAACAACGAATCGATAAAATCGATAAAAATCTATTACTAAAAGCGTTGAACTTGGTCATCGATTCGTTGAGTCGCGCGATTATTACGTCACTCATAGGCTCGGCAATGCTTACAGCCAGCCGCCGACAGGTTGGTTCATGCTCGCCCACAGCGGGCTTTAGTGTGAGCGACCACAGCTTGTATTTTGGTCATATCTTAACACTGTAGGCCTTTGTAAATGTATTGTACCTTCAATGTCTTTGGGTTAAAAAAACTTCTTCAACTCAGTACACGTCTAGTCCAACCAAAAACTCTTGTCATCTGCTGCTGCTGCAGACGTTGTGCAGACGGGCTCGGAGTCGGCACCGCGTGCATCAACAGTCATTCGAAGCAGCGGTAGTAATCACACAACCAGACGGTGTAGAAAGTTCCGTCATTTAAAAATAGCAATGCCGTTTTTAAATCCATGTTAAAATCGGCAGGATATAGAGCTAGTTAGCTAAAAAAAAAGTAGCAAACAGTGTCAAATATGATGTGTTTAGGTCGGCTCAGTAATATGATTGATGTGTTCAAATGCAACACAAAAAATAAAGAAATTTGAGACTTTGGCAAAAACTTGTTTTCCCAGCAATATGAAATCGATAGTCAAGACGGAATTATGACCTGTTTAACGTCCTATCTTCAGCTATGATCATCTTATCAGCAATTAAAGCAATAGTACAAGTTCTATTTCAACAAAATAGAAAAGTATCAATATTGGTATCAATAAAAACCTGGATCGGTAAGGAGTCTAGAAAATATTAACAATATCAATAAAAATTTGCGATCTCCTGTCATGCGATAGAAATTAAGATGATTTAATTTATTTTTAACCGTTAGTATTTACTGGTTAAAGATCTTATCGGTTAACCATATCCCTGGACATCCCTTATATACTGTATATATATCTAAATGTATATCATAAATTGTATGATTTTTTTGTGTTATCCCAGTAATGTTTTTTTTATTTTTTTATCATTTAATATAACTTTTAATAGTTCCGGGACGTTGGAGCAATAACCTGGTGTTTTTACACTTCAGTCTGCAATGTCAGGGGTTGAAACTAAGGTTTCAAAAGCAGGTTCAACAGGTTCAACTTGCCCGAATGTAATGTTCACTTGCCCAAATTATAATCAGAATCGTGAACGGGCCTCTTTTTGCCAGGCACCCGGCCTGGTTTTGGGGGGGCTCAGAAAAATCATCCTAGCTCAGACTGAAGCTGAATGTTAGCTTCCACACATGTGTTTAAAAAATAACAAACTTCTCTTTGTTTACTTATTTATCGAGCGGTCACATCGTGCCATGAAGTGATTTCAGTCCACAGTTGCAACCTATTAAAGCTATCGCCAAGTTATATGTAGACCTGCATGATTTGATGCAAATGTACATAACTAAATGTCAGAGGTAGTAGCAAAGATATGTATTTTTTAACTTTCAAGTTTCTTGTAGCTCTAACTGAATAATCACAATCACGTTTCTAGTAGGGTTGTCAGTCACGATACTGGATTTTCTAACTTCAACACTATTCCTGGAAAAAGATCGATATTCTATACCATTTTCGATATCAGGGGAAAGGTTTTTTTCAGGAAAGAACATACCCAAAGTAAAGAGATTATATCTCCACAACTGCAAGGGCGATAATGTCATCTTTGGGCCAAAAGAAAGATTGTTGTGCAAGTGAAATATTCAATGGGGATTAGGGATGGGCACGAGTAGTAAATTCCAAACTCGAGTGATCGAAGGAATTCCTCGAGGATCAATCGAGTACTCGTTAAATCAAATCTATTTTTAGAATGCAACGCATCTGCAGCAGGAACAGGGTATCTGCAGGTTTCAGCAAGTCAAATTTAAGACTTTTTAAGACCTTTTTAATACCACCTTGAATGAAATTTAAGACCTTAAACCCGCGATGGTGGGGGGGGATCCCGCTGTATTACAACCCAAGCATAGCATGTGTGTCACTCAATGAGACTCATTCAAGTTTACTTTTGTCTGTTTATTGAACATAAAGTGATACTCCAGGGCTCCAGACTAACTTTTTCCTTGGGTGCACTGGTGCGCCTAAATTTTTAATTTGGGTGCACCAGCACGTATTTATGGTGCACCCAAGTTGTAAGTTGTTGAGAGGGGGGTGACAGCGTCTGGGCCCCCGGGCAGCTGCACCGGTTGCACCGTCGATATTTACTCCACTGATTAATAATATTTTCACCATCAAATAAATGCCTTCAGTAAGACCTGGGGGGTATACCACGAACCTCGTTGAACATACCCAGGCTTTCTTGGGAAAACCTGGCTCTACAGAGCCGCAACTCGCAATCACAGTTAAATGGTACCACGACGCTCACTTTAGATTAAATTAGTTGAACCAGGTTTTCCGCTTTAGGTTCAATGCGCGTTCACATAAAAGGGGCGTTTCTCGCGTCATTTGACTCACCCTTATGCAAAATAAATCGCGCAAGAGCGGTGTATTTCATCCAAGGCGAGCAATGTATTATTATGAACTCCTAAGAGGAATTCAAAGTTCAAATCACAGCCAAGGGGAGCACGGTTGCCCATAATATGGCTAGGGTGGCATGCTGGCAAAAATAGCCGACCGTGTTAATTCGTAAGTGAAAAGGTTCTGCATATTGTCTAAAAAATATTATGCATCATCATCCCTTTTACCCCCATATATGTGGGGCCCCATGAATTTCGAGCCCAAGTACCGGGAATGCACTCGATCTCCGACCCAATATCGGACGTGCACGTCAAGTTGCTTGCTTTTAGTGGCCTGGTTCAACGTCTCAAATATCAAAACAAAATCAGCCTTGTTGACGCTGCAGATTCGCTCGTTTCGGATGAAAGGCGCTGGTCCGAAGCGAGTTATATACTCCGTTTTGTCCCTTCCAGCAGTAAAGGTGCTCGCGATTTCGGAGTCAGGGAACATCAAACCGAAGAGATCTCCTATCCCCTCATTCGAGTTGTAGGACTGGTGCTTGACCACTGTGTTAAGAATCCACAACACCTCTGCTTTCAGTGTTGGTGTCGCACCAAATGCTACCCTCAGGTCAGTACTAGCAGCGCGGACCGTCTGCGGCGGTGGCGCCGGGGCAGAGATGCAAAACGTAGAGATGGCTGGGGTCTGTGTGTGGCTCCTGGCAGAGGTTTTATGTTTTTGGCTCTGCATATGGCTGACGACAGCCTTAATCCCCATGGTGCCGAGCTTGAATGTAGGCTACTTTTGCACAGAATGCATCTGGCCTGTTCTGGGTTGGCAACGGACGCTAGCCAACCTCGGAAACGGACGTCTTCCAGCCAACTGATGTTGAACTTGCATTTACCCATTGTTGCAGACTAGCTAGCAAGCGCGCAGACATCCGTTTATATATGCAGCTAGCAAGAAAGTAGCCCTTCGTACATCTCCTTCCCGAAAAGTCCCGCGAGAAAAATAAAAAAATAAATAACCCTGCCCCGACAAATTTAAGACCTCCGAGTTATAAATTTAAGACCAGCATATGACATTTTTGACGAATTTAAGACTTTTTAAGGCCTTAAATTTAGAAAAATGAATTTAAGACTTTTTAAGACTTTTAAGACCTCCGCGGACACCCTGAGGAATAGGCCTGATGATGAACGGCAATATTACCAACCAAACATGTAATGTTTATTCTCCATCAAAACAGTCAGAGTTATCAGAGTATTCATTATTTATTTTTGCAAACGTTCAAAACACATTTTCCTTACAAAAATAAATATGAGTCTCACAATTTAAATCACGTCGAACCAAGGCCTGTAACAGTTTAAAAAAAACGAAACAAGTAGCCTAACCATTGCAAATAATTTAAAGCTGCAAATAAAACGGCAGCTAATGGACTATGGAAAAACTCAGCGTTGTGATCTTCTCTACATGCCCGGGATTACAGCTGCGTCTTGCGGCGGTGAAAATAGCCGACACACTTTCACTTTCACCGTTGCTGCGGGTCTGCTTTCCCGAACTCACCGTTGTGTTTCAGGAGCATATATTGCCGCATAGTACTTTCTGGTAGCTCGATTTCGCTTGGCATATTTTACATTTCACCTTATGATCTCCTATTTCTTTAAAGTATTTCAATTCTTCGCTGCGGTTTGCTATAACCGCCATCTCTTAACTTTTTGAATTCTCGCGTGCCTGCACACGGCACGGAACGCGCCATGGAAATGGATGCATTTAATTTTCTTTGTGCCCACGTCATGCGTTAGTGGCGCCGACAGAAAATTGATACATTTGCTTCAGAAAACTTTGTGTGTGTATATGCAAACTCGAGTTTGCCTGTCCACCAACCGAGTTAATTTGTAACGAGGAGTACTCGAGTAATCGATTCCTCACGCCCATCCCTAATGGGGATGATACTTGGTTAAAGTGAATAAAGCCATGGAACACAGCATAAGTGGAAGATAACCTTTCCACCTGAAATAATTATCAGTATCAGTTGGTCGTTATCAGTTGGGAGCGCTGTCTTACTATGAGACACAAATAAGGTAGATATCTTACAATTTTGACACCTGACACCTCTATTTAAAGTTCAGGGCAATCGAATGCACCAAGCCAAACACTCGCAAATAAATATATGGCCACTAGATTGCGCTGAAGAATATGTTTTCTGATTGAAGGCAATTTACCTATTTCCTAAGAAACCTTCTCTTACTCATTGATTGAAAACAGCATGTTAAGTTGCAAAATTTGGCCCAGATACTGGATAATCTGTTTATGGTGGTTTTATTCGATCAGAATCAACTTTGTGGACAAAAATCACAAAGGTAATACTTCATTTTTGGTAGTTAAAAGAAAAGGGGACGTTTCTTCTTAAGTTGTTATTTGCGAGTTTTAGTCACAGAATGATATGGTTTGGACTGTTGGAATAAGTGGAGGCTCAGCTTTCATGTAATATATACAGTAGTTTGTGAGGGTCCAATTTCGTGAAAAAGATCGCTATTGCTGTGCGCATGTGCACAGTTATGAAACACAAAACCGTGTTCTTGACTTTCCTTGATAATTTGCCTCAATCCAAAGTACTTCCAAACTGCACTCCTCCATCACTACTCCATTTAACTTCTACCTAAACCGTTCGCGGAGGTGCTGCACTTGAGATGCTAGCTGTGTTGGCTAACCTTTAGCGAATCACTGCCAGAGACCGCACTGCGAGTGAGTGACAGAAGGCGGGGCTATATTCGCACTGAAGCGATGCGTGTCTTAACTCGCTTTCCGAGAGAAGAGAAGACAGCGCGCTGATCAATTGCAAATACTTCTATTTTGTCTGGTTTTGCGGTACAAAAGGTTGTTCTGCAGTTTCTAAAAACATTTGAATAAATAGCTTTTATATTAACATCCACCCAAAATCTACTTGCCCGTTCGGGCAACCAGAAAAAATCTCAACTTGCCCAAATTTTTTTTTTACTTGCCCCGGGCAAGCGGGCAACCGTTAGTGTCAACCCCTGAATGTGAATTTGAAGTAATGTTCCGATTTTGAATAAAGATGCGGCAATTACAAATGTTTTTTTATTCGATTCATCGAAAAAATAATCGACCGATTAATCGATTATTACAATAATCGTTAGTTGCAGCCATATTACATACACTGCACATTCTGTAGTACCCCTGACATTTTCAATCTATATGTTATAACACAGCATCAACATTGTAGCATCATTACACTGGGAGCATCCAAGCAAGCGCTTACTTTCTGGAGTCTTCGAAAGTAGACAAGACGGCATCCTACACGACGGAGTTGGGTATCTTACATTATGTCAAATTAAATAACTTGGTTCAAATGAATTCCCCCCAAATTATTGCAGTAACATTCTGAACGATTACTGAACGATTCCTCTCGGCGCACTGACCGACGCGAACAGAATCAAGGAAAAGAATCATGAAATCCATCATGAAATCCATCACTAGTGAGCACTGTCATCGTGAAAGATTTAGATTTGCATCCAAGTTTTAAATGAAGCTTCATCGACCACGTATTCACACAGACAATGTTAACAGTCCTCTAGCCCTTCCTAGAAACACAGCCCAACATACCTTCTGATCTGCCTCTCGTCGGGCCCGCTCCTCCTCCTCCTGCTGCTTGGCCCGTTCCTCATCCTCCCACTTGCGGATCTCCTCCATTTGCTGCCGTGTGTTTTTTTGTTTGTGTTTGTGTGGTTAAAACAGAAAGAATGATTAAGTTAGTTTACTAGTGCGCTAGTTTACTAGTGCGCTTAACCAAATTCTGCGACCCACCGAAAAGTGTGACCCCAGGGGGCGCTATTGTATATTTTCTGCAACATGCGTGTGCATTATAACAAAAACTTAAATAAAACATAAGATCTCCCCCCACCGATGGGTCTTTCTTTTCTTGATAGTAAAATTAATTCTAAACATAATTTTCTACGCTTCAAACTCGTGCATATTGCAGAAAATATGCAACAGCGCCCCCTGGGGTCACACTTTTCGGTGGGTCGCAGAATTCGCGGTGGGTCGCAGAATTCGGTGTTACACCGGTGTGCCCATGTGTGTGGACCTCTGTGTGTGTATGTGTTCACCGGCTACCCAGATGGGTCAAAAGCAGAGAAGAATTACCCCCTAAAAGGGATAACTTAACTTATATAATTTAATTTGTGAGGAAATATTTCACAAATGTGCAACTTCTGATACATTAGTTCAGGATAACTTAACTTACGAATGCACAATTTTTGTGCATGTTTTTCTAAGATTATGAAATGCGGTTGTGTGAATGTGTTTTGCACCAACCATGAATGTAGCAAAAGCGTCAAGTGCATGACTCTTTTAAGTCGTGATGCACAGGATAGGATTTGTGCGCCTGTAACAAAGGACTTGTGAACTCGTAGCCCCTATGTTGTGTTTACAATGATAGAAAATATTTACGACTTCAAAATTGCTGATACACATTTGTGACTTTAGTGTACACATGGAAAATAAATATTGACGACTTCAAATTTACTGTTACACATTTGTGACTTTAGTTTAGGCTAAAGAATTCTGCTACATTAATACCTTCATAGCATACTGAGTGCAACAGTTAGCACTAGGGCTGGGCGATATGACAATATATATTGTGTGAAGATATAAAAAAGTGTCTATCGTTTCATATTATGCTCTATTGTTTATATCGTCTTGTCGCAAATCACACTCTTTACGCTAATATTTTTCGGCATATGGACTAGAGCCCGACCGATATAGAATTTTCAAGGCCGATACCGATACGAATATTTTGTGATTTAAAAATCCGATATGCCGATATATCGGCCGATATATATACATTAAAAAAAAAAATCCAGAAAAGCGCAACAAAACAAACACATTTCCCTAACATTGGTTATTTGTAGTTATCCATTAAATCCTTTTCACTCTCAGCTAACACGTAACAGCAAAACTGGACATGGTAGTCATGAATTAAGTCATGCTTATCGACTTTAGAGAATTGATGGGGATGTTCTTTTAATTGTTATTCAAGCAATGTATGTCTCGTGACAGTTGCCAACTTACTATGAACACACTTGCACACATGAACAACACCGATGATCTCCGTCGATCTCCGTCATTCACTCTGCCTAACTCTGGCTGAATCAGCGGGTTTGGGTGTTAGAGCGCCCTCTGGTGGACCAACTTTTTTTTTTTTTTCTTTTTTTTTTATATTCATTTATCGGCCATTATAAATGCCGATACCGAATAGTTTGAAAAATGCCTAATATCGGCCGATAATATCGGCCTGCCGATATATCGGTCGGGCTCTAATATGGACGACGCTTTACGTTCCACACAGCACATGAAGGCAACACAAACAAACATGGAGGCGAGTGAACGTGAAACGTCTGAACAGGAGAAGGACTCCAAGTATGCCGTAAACTGGTCCCCTCACCAGACTCAAACACAAAAACACTTATCACCTACGTAAGAATCATGAAAAAACAGTACGGAGAGAGTCTAGGGATGAAATCCACAAAAGCAGAGTCGTTGAGTGCTCAAAACAAACCCCAGACCGTGCAAGAAATTTTTGCCCGCAGCACACCATATGACAAAGATTCACGACGATGGAAGGAGATAACGGCTGCCATTGCAACTTACATCTGTAAAGACATTAGGGCCCGACCGATTCATCGGCCTGCCGATTTAATCGGCCAATTATAGCCTTTTTGAAAATAATCGGCATCGGCCAAAAAGACGCAGATTACAACCGTTTTTTTTTTTTTTTTAAATGTTATTGCGCTTAGTATCCTGCAGATTGCGCTCCTACTCGCCTTGCTAACTAACAACTTTAGCTGGAGTAAAAAAGAGGATTGAATTTTACCGTACAACATGAAAGCACGCTCGCTCAGGCAGCTGCGCGCTCACCTCACCAATGTACACAAGACACGTCGTTTGAGCATGTTGTGCCTGTTTTTCTTTAGGTCCCAGGCCATGTTAATTTTTTATACTGTAGACTAACGGTGAGACCATACTGCTCAGCACGCACGTGTTAGTCACTGCTCAGGAGCGCAGCACATTGGGAGTTAGTTATTTATTTTACATTTTACATTACTCATTTTTGAAATGTATTCTAAAACACTCAAAGGTTCTGCATTCAATTCACATATTCGTCAAAAGTATATTTAAGGTATCAAAAACTACGTTTTATATGCTTTTTTTTTCTTTCTTTTTTTAATCGGCCGATTAAAATCTTAATCGTAATTTTTCTCTGAAAATAATCGGCACTCAAAAATCAATATCGGTCGGGCCCTAAAAGACATGGCCCCAATTTACATGGTCGAGAAAGAGGGGCATCGTGAGTTGGTGCGAACACTCAACCCAAGGTACACAATGCCAAGCCGAAAATACTTCACTCGAGTCCAGTTGCCTCATTTATATCAAGAGTGTCGGGCCAAAGTAGAGGAGGAAATCCACAAGGTACTGCACTACGCTATAACAACAGATATGTGGTCGAGCCAAGAAGGTGTTGAGTGCCCTCTCTAATTCATGGAAGAGAAGACGTGAACTGGCCAAGGCTCAAGCAGAACTGGGCTTGCCTGCACATCAGCTGATCACAGACACCCCTACCAGGTGGGGCTCTCTGCAACAAATGATTGAAAGGGTAATAGAGCAGGAGAAAGCTCTCTCACAGGTCCTCCGTGTCGACAGGAAAACGTGACATCTGGTCCTAACTTGGCAGGATTTGGATGTTCTGGAGTCCATGAACAAGGCATTGAGTCCTCTCATGGAGTTTACGGATGCCTTGTCTGGGGAGCTTTACACAAGTGTTTCCTACTTGAAACCGGTCCTCCATCTTTTTAATAACCAGATACTCAAGCCTCAGGATGACGACACTCATCTCACCACGACCATCAGAGGGCATTCTAAATTACTTAAATGAGAAGTATGTTGACCAGACCACCGAGGAGCTGCTTGACATGGCTTCTCTTGTTGACCCTCGGTTGAAAACAACATACATTAAAGTAGAGAGGGTGGACTACATGAAGGCAAAAGCTGCTGCAGAACTGGAGAACCTGGTGGCTGAAGAGACAGCCTCCCTTCCATCAGCTGCAGCTGCTAGAGATGAGCCAGAGGTTCCTGCTAAGAAGCAAAAGAAGAGTTTGAGCAGCTACTTTAAAAAAGCAGCAAAGCAAAGCCAAATGGCCCCTCAGTCAAGCAGAGAGTCCATTGTAAAGGAGCTCAACCTCTATCTTCAACTGGAGGCTGGTCCAGAGACAAACCCACTGGAATGGTGGAGGCAGCTGAGGCACATTTCCCACTAGTGGCCAAGCTAGCAAATAAATACTTGTGCATCCCTGCCACAAGTGCCCTATCAGTGCGGACGTTCAGTACAAGTGGGAAGATTGTGATATGTCAGAGGTCATCACTTAAACCAGAAAGAGTTGACCAGCTTGTACTCATGGCTCTCAACCTGTAAAACAAACTCCCTGAGATTCGGCATTTTGAAGCATTGTTGCACTTGGGTTGTTTTCATAGAATGCTACTATAATTCAAACTTGAAGGAGTGTTTCGTTTACTTATTATATTCAATATATTTAATACAAAGTTCTGTTAAAGACTATTGGTATGGTTGGTTTTTTGAAAACCAACCAAAAATGTGTTTTCTATTTACCTTTTTAAATTTATACATTCATATTTTGTTCCATGCATAATTAACACAAAGGTTCTAAATAAAAGGAGAAAAATAATCATGAGTAAGTTATCTTTATTTGCAGAGTATATAATTCAAAATGTAATACGAAATAGGCATTTCCACGTGGTCATTTTATATAAACTATTTATTAATTGAATTTACAGTAAATGTGCTATATCGTGATACATACATCGTTATCGGGATATGAATTACTGTACTTTTATCGGTACATGATATTTTGGTCATATCGCCCAGCCCTAGTTAGCACTACAAGTAAAAACAGAAATTATGAGGTTTGGACCGCGGCCTATTTATAGTTCTATGGATAGTGCCACTTTGTTAGTGTTGATGGTACAGTTTAAAGGTCCCATGACATGCTATTTTATCTATTCTTTAATATAGGTATTAGTGGGCAACTAACACAGTATTCAAAGACGTTCCCTAAATTCAGCCGTGGTGCAGAGTTACAGCCACTCTGAGCCAGTCGCACATTGAGCTTCCCCCAAATGCGCTGTTTCGGTGGGCGTGTCAAGGAGGAGGGTGGGGGTGTGGCCCTGAGCAGCTTGCAGCCACCATGCGCTCTGTTTACAGTGGATGTATCGCAATGGCGAGGCGCACACCCTTTAGCCGTGTTCTGTAAATATTCTAGAACACACGGGAGTCCTGGAGCTCTATATCTAAATATTATCATATAACCTACACAGATATCTATATCATATAATATATATTATCACGGCCAAAAGCTGTGTGAGCCGATATTATGAATCTCAAACGACCGCGTTGGGTTCTCCGACGTTCCTGGTTCTTCAACGTCCACATCAATGGGAATACACACACTGTAACGCAAGTGTTTCTTGTTGGTTCTTTGACGTGTCTTGTATTTCCACAACGAGACTGTCGTGGGGGTTATCTGAGCCATGGTTGAGAAGGAATTGGGGGAAAGGAACTTTGGTTTGACTCGCTGAAGTACATGAACTGCGACATGCCGCCGGTTGCCGCGAGGCACCATCGCCCGGAAGCGGGCAGCCGGCAGCGCGCGGTTCAGTCGACTTCAGGTTGATGTGAAAGTGGAAGAACCAGAGACGTCGCAGAACCCGACAAAGTCGTTTGTGATTCATAATATCGTCTGGAGGCGCACACAATATGTTATATGATATAGATATCTATGTATTATATGATATTATTTAGATATAGAGCTCCAGGACTGTAACGCAAGTGTTGTACACTTCCTTGTTATTTGGATAACCGTTCTGCTGTTGGTGTGATGGCGCATAACACGTCGGACTCTCGTCTCTGGTATTTCTACAACGAGACTCGTATTGGGGGTTATCTCAGCCATGGTTGAGAATGAATTGGGGGGAAGGAACTTTGGCTTTGACTACCTCAAGAACATGAACCACGACATGGAGGAGAAAGGGATTGTTGGCGGCGAATGTCTCCCGCTTGAGCCCCGCTGAGGGACCACCGCCGGAGGCGGAGGTGCATAAGCGCTGCCCGGCAAAGATCCCTTTCTCCTCCTTGTCGTGGTTCATGGTCTTGAGGGAGTCAAAGCCAAAGTTCCTTCCCCCCAATTCATTCTCAACCATGGCTGAGATAACCCCCAATACGAGTCTCGTTGTAGAAATACCAGAGACGAGAGTCCGACGTGATGCGCCATCACACCAACAGCAGAACGGTTATCCAAATAACAAGGAAGTGTACAACACTTGCGTTACAGTCCTGGAGCTCTATATCTAAATAATATCATATAATACATAGATATCTATATCATATAACATATTGTGTGCGCCTCCAGACGATATTATGAATCACAAACGACTTTGTCGGGTTCTGCAACGTCTCTGGTTCTTCCACTTTCACATCAACCTGAAGTCGACTGAACCGCGCGCTGCCTGCTGCCGGCTGCCCGCTGCCGGGCGATGGTGCCTCGCGGCAACCGGCGGCATGTCGCAGTTCATGTACTTCAGCGAGTCAAAGCAAAGTTCCTTTCCCCCAATTCCTTCTCAACCATGGCTCAGATAACCCCCACGACAGTCTCGTTGTGGAAATACAAGACACGTCAAAGAACCGACAAGAAACACTTGCGTTACAGTGTGTGTATTCACACACACACACGTGGCGCTCGCACGGTCGAGTCTCATTGGCGGGCCAACGTCTCTGGGCGGGCCAGGCAGAGTAAGGGGACGAGCCGAGATTCCTCATGAGCACAGATTTCCAAATCAGCGCCCTTGAGCCTCCGTTTTTTCAAAGGCGAGCAGAACAGCTAGTGCTCGTTTTACACCAAACGCAAGTTTTAGCCACTGGGGGACCATAGGCAGGCTAGGGGAACTCATATTTATGTTAGAAAACCTCATAAATTGAGATTTTCATGTCATGGGACCTTTAAGAAAAACTCTACGTGGGTCCGCAAAATGCACAGAGACGCTATGTAGTAATGGCGATTGGCGACTCGCCTGTATAAGAGTGTTGTAGCACTGCACGACAATACCTACTTGTTTTGGTGAGGACTCCACCCGTCACGTACCAGCCATCAGGAGCTGCGGGAGTCAACAGATCTTCAGTTATCACACTGGGCTTCATCTATGGAAAAAAAGGGCTTAACCCCAAAAAAATGTATACAAAAGGTTTTTCAATGGATTCTAGTAGTATTTGCTGTGCTGAATAACGTACTAAAAGTATACCGAAATATACCTCCCAGAAAGCCCTCATTTCCAAGATGGCGTCCGAAATGGCGGCAGGGAGCTTGAATGGCTTTATCTCAAATTTAAAAAATGTTGCAGAGGAATTGTCACATGATTCTGGTACCTCTGGACATGCTTATGAAAAAAAAAATACAAGAAAATACACCTTCCGGAAAGGCTTCATTTTCAAGATGGCATCCAAAATGGTGGCCGGCCACACTCAAACTCCAAAATGCATAGGAAGAGCAGAATCCCATCTTATTCAACGTATCAAAATGAACCTAGATCGGTTAAAATGGTGCATTTGCACTGCAAGGCCAATATGCAAAGGGACAAGTACATCTCGCTTACAGCTGCTTGTACAATTGCGTGGCCAATGCTAGCAATTTACTGCTCCGTCTCATTACCGACAAACAAAGCTTTTAACACAATATCGAGTGATTTTGGAATATAATCAAGGGCATTTTGGAGTTTGAGTGTGTCTGTAGTCGGGTACTCATTAACAGGTGGGACATTTGTCTATGTCACTTTTTATGAGTTTTGCAGCTGTTTCAAGCAAGCGTCTCTTCCCCTGCCTTTCTAGCAGTTATATTTACCTAGATTTGTTGCACGTTCCTAATGTATAGAGGTACCAGAATCAGTTGAAACATTCTTTTATAACATTTTCCATTTGAGATATAGCCATTCTAAGCTCCCGGCAGCCATTTTGGATACCATTATGAAAATGAAGCCTTTCTGGCTACATAAGCATATTTGCAGGTACCAGAATCAAGTAAAAAATCATTCAAATAATCTTTTTCTATCGAGATATATAGCCATTTTAAGCTTGGCCGGCCACAATTTGACGCCATCTTGAAAATGAAGCCTTTACGGAAGGCGTATTTTCCTAGATTTTTTGTATGTTCGTAAGCATGTCCAGAGGTACCATAATCAGTTGATGATTCCTTTGCAACATTTTTTCAATTTGAGATATAGCCGTTTCAAGCTCCCCGCCGCCATTTCGGCCGCCATTTTGGAAATGAGGGCTTTCTGGGAGGTATATTTTGGTATACTTTTAGTATGTTATTCAGCACACCACATACTACGAGAATCCATTGAAAAACCTTTTTTGGGTTTAAGCCAGGCCCCCAGGATAGGCGCATACTTCCGCAATCCACCAGTGCTCAGAGGCCAAGCCTGGTATTGCATCTGTTTAAGCTGGCTGTGGACGGGGGTCCGTCATTTCATGTGGCCCAGAAGTAGATATCGCCGTCCACTCCAATACAAGTGGGGAACAGGATTGTGTCTCCGCAAAAAATGTCTGGATATCAATCAAAGGCTAATAATTACCTTCATGCCATGTCCTAAAAAAATGTAAGTTTTTTCTTTCCAAAACGCCACCTCAAGCATTTTATTAGCCGTTATCTCGCTGGGGAAGAGGGGTGTGCAGCTGAAAGGAGTCGTAGTGAAACAAATGGCATCCGAGAGGGCCTAGTTCAGTGCTCCGTTAACGTGTCCGATTTTTGGACTGGTTCATCTGCTGCTCAATAACTCTCACGGTCCTCTGCTTGCGATCATTGTGATTCATCATGCATTGATCCATTTATTCAAAAGATCCAAAGACAAAGAAGCGGTGCATTACGGTATCAGTTCTATATTTCTGCATCCGGTACGTCACGGACTAGGCCACGTGTCTTGGCCCTATAACGCGGAAGCAAATCCCTCCTTTATGTTACCCTGCGCCACTGAGAAGTTTGTATAGGAATGAATGGGCGGTCATTTTCCAGTCCGTGGCCCATCCTTTATTATGTCCATGGTTTAAGCCCTTTTTTCATAGATTGACTCACCTAAGTATTCAGATGAGCTTCGAGATGTCAACAACACGAGGTCCGACGACTCCGGAAGTGATGGCAGGCACGTGTGTGTGGGTGTGTGTGGTCCTCCCGCTTGCTGTAGTTCGAGTAACTCTGATTGACTGATCGAGATAACCAATCCCAGACCAATCCATCAGTCCTTTGTGCCTAGATTTAACCAACCACGGAAGGCACCATGCAATATGAACCAATCAGAAGCAACGTAAGGCGGGTCTTGACGTCTCTAACAATCTTTAAGCAGAACAACTGGGGGGTATACCACGAATCTCGCTGAACATACCCAGGCTTTCTTGGGAAAACCTGGCTCGATAGAGCCGCAACTCGCAATCAGAGTTAAATGGTACCACGAAGCTCACTTCAGATTCAATTAGTTGAACCAGGTTTTCCGCTTTAGGTTCAGTTTTTTGCGTCATTTTTCTCACCTTTACGATAGATCAAGCAGTCTTTATGCGTATAAGTTAAAAGATTCTGCATATTGTCTATAAAATAACTGCCAAATGCAGAATTGTTCGCCATTAATCCAAATAGAATGATGATGATTTAAAAATGCATAAGCAACGTCCATCCTGCCTTATTCTATCATTTAGGGAATTCACTTTGAATACACCCTATGTAAGAAATGTATCGCATGTTATCAACCGCTGAGAGGTAGCGGCTGTAGCGTAGTGGATTAGTAGACCCGGGCCCTGTACCACGAAGCTCGCTTAGAGGGTTAGCGAGGTATGTTGAGCTCCAAGCCTGGGTTAGTTGTACCACGAAAGTCGATCTCTTTTAGCGTCGCTGTATCACCATGGTGACTTATGCTCGCAACCAAACCTGGTCGGGAGCAGTTTTTCGGCTTAAGGCCGATTTATGCTCAGTTACGTAAGCGTAAGCGCAAGCGCAAGAGGCCCTTGCGCGCCCTTGCGCGACTTCTCACGTCTTGCGTGCGTCGGGCGATTTTTCTAGACTTGCGTCATTTTTTACGTAAGCTTTTACGCGAGCCGCGCAGCCTGCAAGGCTGTGATTGGTCTGCTCGTCTGGTTACTACTTCCTGTCTGGAGTATCACATTTCCTGTTTTCATACCGCCACCTACCACCCGATCTGGCACATAATTATGCGAACCCTTCCACAGGGGCAAAGTGCTATTTTGATGCGCGACATCAAACAGCTGATGCGGGATTGTGAGCCTTTTTAATGATCTTGTCACCCGATATTCGTTCTATTAGGCCTACTGGCCTTATTTTTTTTAGTGTTAGCCTATTTGAATTAATTACGTAATGTTTTGTGTTCACGTTCTATGTGAAACATAAGTGTTCATGTTCTGTGTGAAACATAAGTTCAGTAGCCTCTTTGAGTGAATGAAATTTGAAAGCGTGAGTGTGTAGTGAATGAAAAATGTGTGCGTGTATGGTGGGACTCTGTATTTGATAAATAAACCCCTTTTCTCTAATAATGCTGCCTACCATATAATTTATGTGGACATTATGCGCTATAGCTTAAAGCCTTTGGCTATAGGCCTACACTTAAATAATTCATTCATCTGTCAAGGCAGTAGCTGTTGTATAAACATTTTATATGGATATGAATTAATGAGTTTGACGTAAACCAAATTAGGTAACTTGTGTAACATGATAACTAATGAATCAAAAGTCATGCTTCCAAGTGACCAATGTATATATATTTATTGGTCAGTGCGCATACCCAATCGTAGCACATTGTACTGGTTGGGAAACACGCCAGCATCTGACAAAAAATAATCTGCCAGCTGCTCCCTGACAAGGGCCGGTTTTGGTGAGAGTCGGGAAGATATCGGATGACTCGCGAAAGGAGATCATCAAACTTTGGCACATAAACAAACCAACGACTCCCACAGACAAAGATGTCATTCTCGAGGTCGTCTTCAACGAAAAACTTTACTCCACATATTACTCCACCTACTGTTCTGGCGGTAAATTGCTTGGCAACACGCGCAAAACGCGCAACCTAAAAGGGAGCATGAATTGCTTTGAGTAAATTTTGCGCAACAACGTAACACCAACGCTGAAGCATGCAGCTGCCTTTAGTCTAGCCGGAGATCGGCTACTTAAATCGGCGTGCGCAGCTTCCTAGCCCCTCCTCTGACAATGGCGTCACCATTTGTGGGTGTTCCCGTGGACCCCGGCGCACTTCTCGTACAGGCGTCTCTCCGGAGATAGAGGGTTTTACGGGACAGAACCGATCCCTTGGCATTGTCTGACGATATTCAGATTTCAGACTTTATTGTCATTGTGCAAACAACGAAATTGGGGTTCTTCATGAGAGATACAGATTTTCATCAGAGGGTGTTCGTTATTTGATCGTCCTTTTGGACCTTATGTAGACAATGATTACTGTTGCGCATTGTGTCTCTGTGACAGAGTTCTAGAGTGGAGGTAGCGCGTCAGTCTTGAATTTCTGCGTGGGGGGGTCGACTCCCAAGTGATGCAAATTTATGTGAAGCTTAAAAAGTCCTAATTCTCATGCATATGGAATACTTATTCACTAAAGCTTATGGAATTATATTTTTGTGCTTATTTCGAACTTGAACCCATATTTTCAAGGCCGTGCTGGCACCACATCTATGGGGGTAAAATGCATGATGATAGACCGGCGAAATTGAACCCCGGTCGCTGGCGTTCGGGTCTTATACCAATCCATTACGCTAGAGCCGCTACCCCTCGGCAGTCGAAAACATGCCATACATTTCTTAAATTGGGTGTATTTAAAGTGAATTCCCTAAATGATAGAATAAGGCAGGATGGACGTTGCTTATGCATTTTTAAATCATCATCATTCTATTTGGATTAATGGCGAACAATTCTGCATTTAGCATAGTTATTTTACAGACAATATGCAGAATATTTTCACTTCTACGCATATAGACTGCTTGATCTATCGTAAAGGTGAGAAAAATGACGCAAAAAACGCCCCTTTCACGTGAACGCGCACTGAACCTAAAGCGGAAAACCTGGTTCAACTAATTGAATCTAAAGTGAGCTTCGTGGTACCATTTAACTCTGATTGCGAGTTGCGGCTCTGTCGAGCCAGGTTTTCCCAAGAAAGCCTGGGTATGTTCAGCGAGCTTCGTGGTATAGGGCACCGAACGCCAGCAACCGGGGTTCAAATTCGCCGGTCTATCATCATGCATTTTACCCCCATAGATGTGGTGCCAGCACGGCCTTGAAAATATGGGTTCAAGTTCGAAATAAGCACAAAAATATAACTCCATAAGCTTTAGTGAATAAGTATTCAATATGCATGAGAATTGGGACTTTTTAAGCTTCACATAAATTCGCGTCACCAGACGAACCCCCCGCGCAGAAATTCAAGACTGACGCGCTACCTCCACTCTAGCATGACTCTAGCACTCTGTCACGGAGACACAATGCGCAACAGTAAGCATTATGGCAAGCCGAATTGACATTTATTAACTAAGTTTGACTATCCGGAATTTACATTGTAGATATCAACAACTTCATTCAAGATATCTGTAATGTAGTTGTGACTAGTCGAAACGACAGTTAGAGATATCTGTGACGTAGTTTTGACTAGTCGAAACGATAGTTAGAGATATCTGTAATTCAGGTTTGACTAGGCGAAAGTGAATTACAGATATCTGCAATGACTTCACGGAAAACGACATTCAACTCGTCACACATCTTAAATGACAATTGCAGATATCTGTAATTCAGTTTCGCCTAGGCAGAATGAAAGTTAAAGATATCTCAAACGTCATTTGAGTGTTGGGCATTACGTTTTAGATATCCAGAAATACGTAATTTCCCCTTGCCGCCATAATCAAAGAAGAAGTGGGTTCATTTCCGAATGGAATAAGAAAGGAGCAGTCATGGCGTTGGCTGTGATCGAAAAGATCACGAGAAAATGCCATGAAATTGAACAAGCCCACACACAGGGGATGTGTGGAGAGAGAGAACGTCGTTCTATTGAAAGCTGTAAAGAAATCTCGGAAGAATTGAATATTTGATCACCGGAGACCAACAGCAAACTCAAACGCTGTTTGGCTGAAGTGAAAAATCTAGTTGGCACACATTTCCAGGCTGGGGAAGACAGAAGTTTCTCTGTCGGTCGCATTCGTTCAGGTATGTCCGTTTTTCACTGCATCCATAGGCCTATATGTACGCCGGTCATTATCGGGAAAATAAGCCCCGACAGGGCAAACAGGACACCGACGCGCAGCGGAGATAATTGCTTCGCCCTGAGGCCCAGTGCTCTTACTGTCCTGTCGAATAAAGGCAACTTGTTTAAAATAAAATAAATAAGTTGCCTCCAATTCTTATGAAAGTATACTAAATATAAAGCTAAAGCTATAATGTCATATTACAGTGATAAAACGATATTTTACCTAGGCTAACTAAAACGCTATAACTATGAAAAGCCTGTCTGTTGCAAGATGTATATCCTCACACAAATGTATTAACCTATGTTTAGCAATAATTGTTTATATTTATTAATTTAGTGTATTTATCCATGTGCTTATTAGAGCAATCATTAAATGTATTGGTCTTACTGTTATGTCCACTGGTCACAGCAATAAATACAGTATTTTTGCAAACCCTAAAGCCTCTCCACACCCAGGGTAGCCTATTGGCCTATTCATTAACAATATGCAATTTCAATGCATGTTTGAGAATTGGTATGCTGATATATAGGCCTACTTTAAATTACAATTAATAAACCGTCCAATGCTGCCTCAACCCTTAAACCTTGTTGACTTTTTATTTTGTGTAGGGAGAGCAGGCCGTCCAGCCATTGATGTTACCAGAGAACAGATAGAATTTCTGCTAGCGCAAGGCCATACAATTGCAAAAACTGCTGAAATACTTGGATTTTCCTCATCATTTCTGTACAAGAAGTCAAAGTTGATGGGTATACCTGTCAGAAGTATGCGGCCTGCAATAGATGATGGTGAACTACAACAACATGTGAGGCAACTTCAGGGCCAATATCCTAATTCTGGAAATGAGGTAATTGGTGGTCTTAATTTTTAGCCTGTATTTAATTCACATTTGTGTGCCATTGTTTTTTGATTTTTTTTTTACTTTTCCAAAATCTGTTTCAGATTATTCGAGCCCTGTTGCGCACACAGGGTGTCTTTGTTACACGGTCCAGAGTGCGTGAGATGTTGACACGGGTGAATCCTACTGCTGCAAGGAGATGGAGCAGGACAGTTGCAAGACGTGTTTATCATGTACCTTACCCCAACAGTTTGTGGCACATTGATGGGAACATGCGTCTGATAAGGTTATTATTACCAGACTTGTCATACTTACTACCAGACTTGTCAATATATTATTTTATATTTTTAAAAGAACTTCAGCAAGTGAAAAACTGGAGTTCACAGCTATATTGTTTCAAGACTACTGTCAATAGTATTAGAATTTCAAGTAATCATTTTATTTGTTTTTCAACCTTTCTAGATGGGGCTTTGTGACTCATGGTGCAATTGATGGATACTCCCGTCTGATTACTTACCTCAGCTGCAGCACAGACAATCGTTCCACAACAGTGCTTTCTCAGTTTTTGAAAGCAACATGCCTCTACGCCCTACCATCAAGAGTCAGATCTGATCATGGTGGTGAAAACATCCTTGTGGCTTTGTTCATGCATCTAGTTCAAGGACTTGAACACAGAGGTTTCATAACCGGACGATCAGTTCACAATCAGAGAATTGAACGCCTTTGGCGTGATGTATTTTTGCATGTGTTGCAGCACTTTTACCTAATGTTCTACTCCTTAGAGGATTCAGAGGTTCTAAACCCAGATAATGATGTCCACAGACTATCACTGCATATTGTTTATCTTCCGGAGATTCAAAACAGACTGGAGCAGTTTAGACAGGCCTGGAACCTCCATCCGTTGCAAACAGAAAATAATCCCACACCAACTCAACTCTGGACAGAGGGCATGCTCAGAAATATTGCCACAGACAGCACAGCTGTCAACAATGTGTTTGGGGAGAATCCCTGCAGCGACCAAAACATTGAGGCCATCCTAGCGCAGTACGGAATTCAAACACTGCCTACACTTGATGAGGAAGAGTTCCCAGCTGTAAGGGTAGAGCCACCTCAACTCATCCTCACTCAGCAACAACAGACATCTGTGCACAATGCAATCCAACACATTTCTGATTTGAAGATAAAATATCAGGCTTGCTGTACTGCAATCGTCAGTATTTTGCAAACTGATCAGGTATAGTCCAATTCCAAGCCCAGAGACAACATTTTATTGGTTGCATATATTATCCAGGCTTCAAGAAAGGACTCCACCCCCTCCTCCCTTGGAGACAGGACTCCACCCCCTCCTCCCTTGGAGACTGGACTCCACCCCCTCTCCTCCCGTGGAGACAGGACTCCACCCCCTCTCCTCCCGTGGAGACAGGACTCCACCCCCTCTCCTCCCGTGGAGACAGGACTCCACCCCCTCTCCTCCCTTGGAGACAGGACTCCACCCCCTCCTCCCTTGGAGACAGGACTCCACCCCCTCTCCTCCCGTGGAGACAGGACTCCACCCCTCTCCTCCCTTGGAGACAGGACTCCACCCCCTCCTCCCTTGGAGACTGGACTCCACCCCCTCCTCCCTTGGAGATAGGACTCCACCCCCTCCTCCCTTGGAGACAGGACTCCACCCCCTCCTCCCTTGGAGACAGGACTCCACCCCCTCGCCTCCCGTGGAGACAGGACTCCACCCCCTCCTCCCTTGGAGACAGGACTCCACCCCCTCTCCTCCCGTGGAGACAGGACTCCACCCCATGGGTTTCAGCGGCCCTCACAACCCCACACCACCACCCCACCCCTTTCAAGTGTATATTGTATATAGTTCTCTGCAAACCTATGGTGGCACCATGCCTTCAGTGTGTCTTGAACAACCACACATAAAAGGTTGCACATATTATATTGACATTTTATCGTATTTGTCTAAATGCATACTTGACTGTAGATAGATTTATGAGTGAAGTTACAAACACAATAGATTGGCCAAATCAGGCCTCAACTGTGCGTATTTGAAAATGTGTTGCAGGGACTACAGTCAACAGCTATGCAGATTATCTTTTCTGTTCCCTTTTCTCATATTTGGTGTGTGTGTGTGTGTGTGTGTGTGTGTGTGTGTGTGTGTGTGTGTGTGTGTGTGTGTGTGTGTGTGTGTGTGTGTGTGTGAGGGTGGTTCATTCTGTGTAATTCAGAGGGTAGAGACAGGTAAATTGCATGTTTCCTATTTTACTCTAGTACATGATGACCACTGTAGGAATGTAATTCATGCACTCTAACTTTGTCGTTGTAATGGCCACCCAGGTGGCGTGGCCAGCCTAATCGAATAAGCACAGCCTATTGACACCTCAGAGTCAAAGACAAAGAAGTTATAGTTGTGATACTGAAATTATCTGCAAGTGTATTTATGAATGTAGCATACTGATATTTGGTCTAGAATTAATCCTTGTGGACAGTAGTCTTATGGTTGTATGGCAATCTTAAGCATATGCATAGTTGTGGTTATGTACATTGTGTTAAATTGAACTTCACACCTCAGCCACACATCTGAGGCCTGTTTCAGGTAGTTGGTTTAACAATACATACTCTGAGTTTAATCCTGCGCTCTGAGTTGGTTGACTCAGAGTTCAGGGTTGAAAAGCAACTCTGGGTTTTCGGTTTCAGAACAGAGGCCTGTTTCAGGTAGCTGGTTTTGAGGCAACCCCGAGTTTGTTCGCTCTGAGTTAATGGAAACTCTGGGTTTTCCGTTTCAGGTAGCAGGTTCAGCGCAACCGAGAGTTAGTTGCTGCGGCAACATACGCCGTGGACCTAACCTGCTCGGGAGGTGGTTAGACCTACTCTGAGTTTGTTGTCTATAAGGCTGAAGGCAGCTCTCCTACAGAAGGAAGTGTTAGAAATGGCATGTCCTTTTCTACGAGAGCCTGTGGACGTAGAGGCTGCGATCCTCCGAAGGAATCTCCGTGAGGAACGATTATTAACACCCCGGTTGGATATACTTTATTTTCCTGATAATTTTCTTCACGAGCGCTATCGTTTTTCAGCGCAATCTATCATTTATTTAGACCACCTTCTCAGCCCCCATGTTAACTGTCAAACGCACCGGGGGCATGCTTTAAGTTTATTTTTTTTATCGCAATTAACGCATGTGCAGAATGATCCGCCCCGTGCATCCAACCCGCTCTGTACTACAGTCACTTCAACGTTGTGGCTTTCCCATGATCAGAGTAGCTGACTAACCACGGACCTAACTTCTGCAAGTCAAGAAACTCATTTTAAGAATGCAAGGCAGAAAAGACCCTGGTACTGCTTTTAACCAGATGCTGTTCTTCTCTACATGCACATGCTCAGCATAATCGTCTGCATTGTTCACTGAAGTAAAACCCTTTGAGTAAACTGTTCAACAAAATAACTTGTCCCACCACAGCCCGTATTCTAATAAAGACAATCTACTTATTATGAGGATTTTTTTATTTCCTGAAAGCACAAAAAAAAAAAAGTCATTTATATTGGGTATGTTTTTAGAGCAGGGAACAGTAGCCTATCCCAGTTTGCACCTCACCCACCTATAACTTATGTTCCAAAATTTGGATCTCCAAAGCATCCTTTTGCATCTTTTGAATTGTTACAATTGCATGGAGGTTGGTGAGGGCATCTGGTTCAAGTAGGGCGATGACGCCATCAGTAACTGGAAGAAGATGATTAGACAGTGCAATTATTACTTGAGCCAGAATATTGCCCCATCTAATTTGCAACGCGCTGGGTTGCGTGTACATATTTAATTATTTTGAATAACCAACCTCTTATACTGTAAAGGCACTTCTATCCTGGGGGGTGGGGGGATCAGAGGAGCTCCCCCCAGGGATGCCCTCAGCCACAGGACGCATACTCTGTTGGCTGAGGGCCATCTCCTCAGCCTCTGTGAGGGCTGCAGGTGGTGGACCCCCTCCAGTCTGCCGGGCCTCTGCATTTTTTCGATTTGCTAACATGGAGGAAAATGTTACCCTAATATTCAGTAAGCGCTATTTTGAAGACGCATATATATTTATAATGCATTTTGCCTAGGTGTAGCCTTCTAATATATCTAAATCCTATTAAATATTGGCAGTGTTGGGGTGGCTGGGAAATGTAGGCCTACTACTTACATTTACTGCTTAAATATAGTATACAAATATATAATACATGTTGAACATAGCTGTTAAATTAGGTAGAGCAGGCAAAACAGCACAATTGATTTGATTTCAATTAAACATTAGTTTACCTGTTTAAACTATATTTTTGTACTTCATTTGCTGCCAAGTCCTCGTGGGGCAACTCGGGGTTGCGTAAATTGACACACACACACACACACACACACACACACACACACACACACACACACACACACACACACACACACACACACACACACACACACACACACACACACACACACACACACACAATTTACATATTGAATAAGTGGAAGATATTAAACTTTCCTCTTATTTTATTTTATTTTACTAATTTATTTGACTCACGCATTGACTTGTTCAGCTATTTCCTGCCAAGCTCTCTCTCGCACTCTTGCTGCCGCGGCGGTATTGCTTTTTTTTGTTAAAATGGGTAACTGCTCGGCATACACGTTCATTAGAATTTCCAATTCCGTGGGGGAAAAGTAAGTGGATCTACGCTTTTGGTCCATGTTTGATCATGTTATCAGAGATCCATTGATGATGGCTCTTCATAGTCAACAGGCACGCCCTCAACCCAGAGTGAACATACTCAGAGTTGATTAACCCAACGCTGATCACCTGTTCTGAAACCGAAAAACCCAGAGTTGCTTTTCAACCCTGAACTCTGAGTCAACCAACTCAGAGCGCAGGATTAAACTCAGAGTATGTTAAACCAGCTACCTGAAACAGGCCTCTGGCAACCCAGTTCCCCAACTAGGCACAGCTGGTATTCAGAAGAAGCGGCTCTAGCTCATTCAAATTGTGGGGCGGAGTTTGTATTACGCACCATCGTTTCCTCCAACCAGTCGTTATTAATTCATAAATCATTTAATTAATAAACCATCAATCAAAAATTCTAAATTGATAAACTAAGGCAAAATAGAGCTCCGCTCCTGGGGATTCATCGCTCTGCCCTTTGACCTCTGAACCCAGTGGATATGTTCGATACAGTGATGCATTCACCTGGGACCGACACACCAACTACAGACCTTCTACAGAGACATCAGACCATCTACAGAGAAGTCAGACCTTCTACTGAGGCCCCGTCCACACGAAGCCGAAACGGGCGAAACCATTACGGTTTCGATCTATCCGGTTTCGGAGTATCTCCGTAAAGACGGAGTCAAGCGAAACCGGGTAGATCTGTAGAAACGCTGTAGTACACATTCCAGGCCCATAAGGGGCGCTGCTTCTGCTACAGAAATCCAGAAGAAAATTAAATAAGAAGAAGAGGCATAAAGCATGCGCATAAAGGGTGAGACTCCGCGGGCTTAACAGTCATTGGCTAGAGGGTCGAGGGGTGGGGCGATGACGTCATGGTTTACGGTTTCAGTCGGTTTCAGGCGTCCACACGAATCCAAAACGAAACCGGGTAGATTTGAAACCACCTCCGAGGGTGGTTTCAGAAGTTTACGGTTTCGGTCAGCGGATTCGCCGGCTTCGTGTGGACGGAAGGCCAAACCGTACAAGACCTTTGCGGTTTCGCCATGAAATCGGCTTTGTGTGGACGGGGCCTGAGACTACAGGCCTTCTACAGAAACAGCAGACCTTCTAAAGAGACCCTACAGAGACTACAGAACTTCTAAAGAGAGAATACAGAGTGTAGTTCCTCTAGACTAGTTATTCTAGATGTGTACTAGTTCCTCTAATGACGTGTACTAGTTATTCTAGATGTGTACTAGTTCCTCTAGACGTGTACTAGTTCCTCTAGACGTGTACTAGTTCCTTAAATGACGTGTACTAGTTCCTCTCATGACATGTACTAGTTCCTTTAGACGTATACTATTTCCTCTAGACGTGTACTAGTTCCTCTAATGCAGGGTTGCCAACAGTCACGCCCCTGGCGTGACTTTCATGCTTTCACTATCGATCTCACGCTGTCACGCACACAAGAAATGTCACACCAAAATAAAAAATCCTCCCATTCATTTTCTGCGAGAGCAGACTAGCAGCTGTAGCATCTGCCTACCTACAATGTGATCACGGCAGTATTCTCTGATCAGTGATTTGCTGAACACCACGCACCTGATACTAAGTTGCGTTTGAAATGGTCAGAGAGAGTTCAGATCCTATAGGTTCTGGAGTCGGAGCCCACTGATGCGCGTTTGAAAGTTTCAATGAAAATGTATCAAGGTAAGCAGATAAAGTAGGCTAACCAATCAAATAATATATTGTCTTATACAATTGTGTGCCTTGTCACTACAGACGTAGCCTTGCCTAATCAGTCTAATTGGGTGCTGAGACAGTAAAGACTTCAACTAGTTGCAAACGTTTTCTCACGTGTGTTATGAGGGCTAGGTAATTGCTAAATAAAGGCTCATGTGCAATGACGTTTTGTTAGATGAGCTTGCTGAAATATTTCAAAAGAAAAACGGATCATGGACATGGAGAGAAGAATCAAGCAGAGCTTCAGCAGGTAAGCTAGTCACATAATGATTTATGTTCAGTTGTTTGTTAGCAAAAAGAAAAATGTTACACTAGGCTACCTTTTCATTAAAAGATGGACAGTGTGCCCTTATGAAGGTATTATTGTAGCAAAAGTTTTTAGCACCTGTATCTGCAGAATTTGAATGCGTACACTAAAGTCACAGTAAATTTGAAGTCGTATATATTTATTTTGCATGTGTTCTCTAAAGTCACAAATGTGTAACAGTACAGGATCTAGTTTACATACAGATAAAGTAATTCATTTTTTTTTCTTCAATCATTGCACTGCTTGTTTGCTGTAATCTACATTTTTCATCGTCACAGAATTCTGTACGTTTTGTGACACAAGCTACATGGAGTCACTGCTGCATCGTGAGCACAAGATGGCTTAGTTTGGAGATGGTGGTCAGTCAGATTCTACGTCTCTATAATGCACTCAAGAGTTATTTTGGAAGCATCCGTAAGTATAAGCCTAGTTTAGATTTTGAAACCTATTTGATTTATCCATCTAATGTAACAATGTATCCGTTTTTGGCTTGTCACAAGTTCACACAGTGTCAAGGAATATGAGAATGTTTCAAAATTATTTATTTTTTGTTTTGCTGTGCCTCTTCTTTAACTCCACAGATGAGAAGCAAGCCAGGTGTGTCCGGCTGCGTGAATCGTTCCAGGACCCAATGACGGAGATCCATCTCTTGTTCTACCAGTTGACACTGATAACTTTCACAAATTTCAACCTGCTATTCCAGCAGAAAGACCCTTGTGTCTATCTACTTCATGAACAAGTACATAGCACTTATTGTTGCATTTAGTTTTTTATTTGTAGTTGAACTCACAAATATATAAAACGTTATTTGTCTACTATACTATTCACGTCACTATTTTAGAGTTCCTTTAGCCCTTTGCCTTCATTAATTGTATGAATTGGAATCAATTACAAGGGGGTATATTTTTTAGGGTAATGTGTGAGAGTCCGTATTTTCGATAACCTAATACTTTTACTTCTATTTCTGTATTCAAGATCAGGTTGTTTGTAAAGAAACTCCTGTCCAAATTCCTGAAGCCAGGAGCTTTTAGAGGGGTCAATGTGGACACAGTGGACCTCAGGGATGAGGAGAGCCAATTGCCAGGTAAATATTAGGAGTGAGAAAAAAAATGGTTTTATATAATTTTTGCATTGTCTGCAGGTCTTCTGTTACTCTAAGCACTAAAATATCCATACATACCTTTTCGATTCTCAGCTTGGTGTTGGCTTCACAACGAGGACAAAGTTAAACCGCCTTCTGGAAGCAGATGATGTCTCCATGGACTCAGCTAAAAACTTCCATCTCGCAGCCATGAACTTTTTTGTTAATGCAGTCGAGTACGCCACAGCTAAGCTCCCTTTACATTACCCTGTGCTGGAGCATTCAAGGTTCGTGGACTTCGGACAAAAAATGGATACCACCTTGGATGATGTGCTCTACTTCGTTCATTGGGAATGTATGCAACCATCTGGGCTGTAGAGTGATATTGGTTCATTCTGTTTCTGTTGCAAAGACCCTTTTCTCAAACCAGTATATCTCTTTTTAGATTCAACCATCTCCAGCCCTACAATCAACCAAGGGAGCAAGACCAGCTGAATGATGAGTTCCTGGAGTTTCAAATGATGGAGGAATCTGGGGGGAAGTGGTCATCAGGACAAATGAGGATGGGGAGTACCACAGGATGGCCCACCTATGGGTATATTTTGGAAATCTTAAGAATCGGGCAAGTGGCACTTTTAAATTCCCCAAATTATTCAAGGTGGCCCAGATTGTGTTGCGCATGCCTCACTCAAATACGGATGCTGAGCGAACATTTTCATTGATTGGCCTAAACAAGACTGACACCAGAAACAGACTGTCCCTTGAAGGCACCCTGTCGTCAATCATGACCATGAAAATGAGCAACCTTGAACCCTGCTTCAGATACGAACCTCCTGCAGAGGTTGTGAAGCAGGCCAAAACTGCCACTGTGGCATACAACAGGCCTAATTTGTGACTTCTATGTTCTGCCTGTGCTGAGTGCTGAGTGTACACATACACACAGCCCCCCACACACAGCCACCCACAGCCAGCCTGCTCTGGGGAGCTGGGGTAACTATTGTGTCCCTTTGTTTTTGAAATTTCTGTCTTTATTTGAGATGCCTGTCTTTATTTTGTAATAGTGCAATCAATAAATGAATTGTACATTTTGAAAAAGCGTTTCCATTCTTTAACTTTTTTTCATAAATGAGGGTTTTTACTAAGTAAACGAGGACTATTTTGTAAAAAAAAAAAATCAGGGTTAGGGTTGTCAAAAAAATCGCTGCTCACACTAATATTTTAGAGTCTCACTCCAGCCAAAGTCCCAAAGTTGGCAACCCTGAATATATGTCTGCTCTACAGTGGCATAGCATAGTTGTGCTAGGCCTCGGGGCAAGATCGCTATTAATTTTGAATGTTACATTTTTTATGTTAGATTCCAAATAAATTGTTGACATTTCTAAACGAAGAAGGAGACTCCATCATTAGATGTATTCGTTTTCGCAGTTAATCAGCTTGTTCTTCTCCTTCGGAAAAACATGACCGCATTGCTTTGTGGTATACGGGAGTAACATGTAGGGTACATCGTATGTACACTCAAAACATCACGGTGATTGGTCGAACAGATTTCCCAGCAGGCCCTATTCTTTTGTAAATGTTGAAAATAAAGGAAAATAAATGAAGTAGCCTCGGTGCGATTGTATATACTTTTTTATTCCTGGCCAAAATATCACTACTGTAACCAAATTACATACATTAAGGCAGAGGAAGATAAAATATATGAGCCACCCTGACTGTGATGTTATGAGAGTAGAGAGTCTATATAAAGCGGTCAGTTCCTTTCTACAATCTCTTGTAGATATCTTAAGCTGCCTTCACAGCGCCGCCAGCACGGCGACCGTCGGGCCGTGGCCGCGCGGGGGCCCCCCCGGAAGCCCCCCCGGAAGCCCCCCCGGAAGCCCCGGCCCAAGCCATGCCCCCGCTGCTGTACGGTGTTTGCAGATGCATTGATTTAAAAGTACAACTCATTACCGCTGCATCAGCTGTTCTTTCCCAAAATATTTACCAAGAATGTGTGGCTAGGTGAGAGAAGTAAAGTGTATGCGCGAGGTGCACAAGCAACATTATGCATGTGCATAGGCGTCGATTACGGGGGGGACGGGGGGGACATGTCCCCCCCACTATTTGAAATACGAATTTTGTCCCCACCAGTTTAAAAAATGTGTAAAAAAAAAAAAAATAAATTAAATCCCCACATACTCAACCGAAATCGTAGAGTCTAAAATCATGCGATAGGCGCGCTCGAAGAAATCATTTATTAGATAGGCCTACCTAATAAACCGTTGGAACACACAAGACCGGAAACCATGGCAACGCCGGTAAACAAACCCCGACTCCCGAGAAGCCCAATCCCTATGAGATCCCTGCGCTACGGCCATCCGGTGGCACACAGAGCTTTTGGTCGTGATATTATATATACAATTATATTATATTATATACTATTATATATAGAGCTCCAAGAGTAGCAAACGGCAACAATCACTTTCTCCTCCATGCTGCAGTACACCCCGGACTGCACTGCGCTGAGTTTGACGGTTGAACGCTGATTGGCTGTTACGTTACACATGTCACTCAGTGGCCACGCTGTTGAACGCTGATTGGCTGTCATCACGCAAAATTCGTGTCAAAGTTGAACATTTTAGCGCCACAAATCCTCGTGAACGCGCTTGCCTGTGCACGGCGAAAGTGTGGCGCGACAAATCAAAAATATTCGCCCGATACGCGTCTATACGTTCACTTTGTATGGGATCTTGTCGTCCCGTTGCGTTTGGTGTGAACGCACTGGAGAAGTTTCAAGACAGACAGCCAAAATTGTCACTTTTATTCAGAAAATAGCCGGTCCTTTTGCTTCCTATAAAAAGCATGTTGGTGACACTGGATAATATCGATATGGATACGTCATCTAGCCTGCATGTGGAGGGCCACATAAGGTAAGAAATTGGTTTACGTAAACTTTGCTGCAGGTTCTGTTTGCTCGTGAATCGTGATGACCTGGCCAAAGGTTACCAACGGTCCCAAGCGATTGTGATCTGATTCTGGTTGGAGCTCCAGTTAGTATGCATTTTATATATAGATTGCAGCTAGTGTGGTAGAAATTAGTGAGTATATTCTATGGTAAACCATGATTATTAATAGGTTTTATATTTTAAATAGTGGAAAGCATTGTGTTTGCAGAATCTGGATTCAGAACAGATGGTGCACAGGAATGTATAGGGAACTGGGGGGAAGCTAAGTTGGTCTCAAGCCTTTTCAGCCTTGGGTCAAGCTAAAGTTGACCTCAGCCTTTTCAGCTTTGGGTCATCTTGGCTAATGAGGTTGATCCATGCAGACCACAGAACTGGGCAGTTGATAACATGCTGGGACGAAGATTGACGGGCGGAAACCCCGTTGTGACTCCATTGTAAACAAAGAAATTCCTATACGTGTATAAGTGAGGCTGCAGCCCAATGTGGGGCCAGTGACTCTGCAAACCCACTCAGGCTGTTGTCGTTGTTGTTTTTCTTCACGATAATGTCTTTTTCAATTCTTGCTCCGGACCCCTCGATTTCTTTTACACTCTCTCTTAAATTAGTCTAAGTGTTTTAAATCTCGATTAATCTTCGACACTAGTAGCAGCTACACACGGTGCGATTGCTATGCCAATGTGGTTAGAGTTGGTTTTGTCTGATTGAGATATGTGACGACTTGGAGCCTGGTAGGCCTATCCTGACATAAATATGTTCTCGCATAACCTGGGGTTAATCCTAAACTGAAGGGGATTTTATTTGCGGACAATTTTCTTATGATGTTGTAACGAGTGAAGTCTACATTGGTCCTTCGCAAGTGTTTACTGGTGGTCAGGATTTGGCAGATGCAATTCTCCTCTGGGTGCTTGTATTTCTTCTTTTTTTAATGCAGCATAACATATGCTACCAGCAGCCCTTGCTCGTCTTCAAAAGGCTGATGCTCAGTACCTCGTTTCATTTCGTACCCCCTTTACAGTCTGGCATTGTTTGTCTGGTAAACTCTGTTGATGTCAAGATAAGTGTTAAATTGCCAACACTGTTCTTTGTCCTGTGTATTAGTATTAGGCCTACATATCCCGAGCCAATACCCTGGTGTTTCCAACGCTGTTTTGCAAAACAAGCCAAAACACAAACTGTGGTTTTCAACTTTTATTGTTCGAATAGGATCTTCATAGGGCTGGCCCGAATGCCATTTTTCAGGCTTTGAATACTCGTTGGTTTTTCCGAGCGAATATTCGAATACTTGTTCCAGAAAAAAACACCATCAAAAACAACATTAATAATCCTTATATACTCCCTGGAACCGATTTTGACAGTATCTGCATATTTTGTTGAAGATTTAATAGCTTTTGAACGTTAATTAGTAGGCCTAAGTAGGTTGAAGTTCCTTAGTTTTTCCCTGTGAAAGCGAACAGCTGTTGCTCCGTTCCAAATCAGCTGTTCTATGTCATCTCAGCCCTTACGGGAGCTTTTCAATTCATCCTGGAACGTGCATCTTTTCAGGGAATTTGTACAATAAATCCATAACAAATACCGAATATTGATTGTCTTATGTGTCCATATTATATCCATTATATTGACCGGGTATTCCCAAGACGCTCACGCTCTGCAGCAAGCCAGTCACAGCTTGGCGCGGCGCTGTACAGCGAACGTAAACAAACAACTAAGCTAAGGTTTTAAGTATTACTTTTCCTCCAGAGATCCCGCTAATGTTGTGTTATAAAGTAAAGGGAAACAAGATATCTATTCTTCCTCCACCTCTCTCGCTTCTCTGCTTGGTGTCGCTGACGCTTATAGTTTGCCTCCCTCGCTCTGGTAAAGTCACCTACGTGGAAAAAAGCTCTGAATACTGATTTAAGCTTCAAATACTAATTTTCCGAACCAGTATTCGAATATTAGAATAATTTCAACACCTGACAATGCACTGTAGAGCATATTGTAATGCAGCGTTGAATGGATGAATAGCTTACATAAGGGTACCCAGCACTTTTCAGACCACACTCAAGCTTATGGTTATTGTCCCCACCACTTCTAAAAACAAACTGACGCCCTTGTACATGTGCCCTTAAAATAGCATCTGAACAACGCGCCACTGACTTTTAACCAGGTATTTCTTGGTTTGTGGCACAATTGTTTTCTGAAACTGCAAAATAGCACCAGGGAGCGTTTGCGCCACAACACGCCTCCTCCTTTTGCCGAACCGCCCCTTGGGGCGCAAGATCAATCCCTAATTTACAAGAACGCTCTGCGCAAGTTGCAAACTAGCAACGACACATGCGTCAGTGTAGAAAGTCAATTGCACCGGATGCAAGATAGGGCCCTAGGACTGAAACAATAGAAGAAAAGTTCCTTACATGTACACAATAAACACAAGGACTCAAACAATAGAAGAACAGTCCCTTACATGTACACAATAAAAACAAGGACTCAAACAATAGAAGCAGCAGACATTAGTAATCATAAACAGGTGTGGACATATCTTTAATAACTGAACATGTTCTGCTACTGTAATGTTCCCCACAGAACACAAGGAGTCAATACTCAGTTCAGAGTTATCACAACATGATCAATGGCTTTTCCCAGACTGCTTGCACAATGATTATAGCATTAAATCTGCTTTAAATCAGGTTCCATGTTAGGCTTATCAAAATGTAAACTGATGTCAGAGCCCTGCAGTATGAAACTGTTAACGTCTGAAAATATGCAAATTATTGTAGAATAAAAATGTTTAAATTCATCATCAATCAAATTTGACATTAGAAATATAGCCTTTGTAAATCCTGCTTGGTTAACCTTATGGAAGATCTTAAAAGTCTCTTCCTTTCATGGTTTAACAAGATTCACTTTCACAAGCACAAGAAAATGTAGCATTTGGATTATAGTTGAGTACGTGAATTTAATTCACCAAAACACAGTGTGTGTGTGTGTATCTGTGTTTCTATATACATGTGTGTGTAGTCCGTGCGTGTGTGTGTTAATGTATGCATATGCGTGCGTGTGTTTGTTCATATCTGCTTGTGTGTGTGTGTGTGTGTGTGTTCATATCTGAGCAAGTGTGTGTGTTCTTATGTGCGTGTGTTTGTGTGTGTGCGCGCACTTGTTCATATATACGTGCGTGTATGTGTTCATGTGTGTGTGTTCATACGTGTGGGTGTTCATATATACGTGTGTTTAACTTAATATATACGTTTGTGCGTGTGTTCATATATACGTGTGTTTGTGTGTGTTCATATATGCGTGTTTGTGTTCACGTGTGTCCTCAGACTCGGGGAGAGAGAGAGAGAGAGAGAGAGACAGAGACAGAGACAGAGACAGAGTGAGTGAGTGAGTGAGTGAGTGAGTGAGTGAGTGAGTGAGTGAGTGAGTGAGTGAGTGAGTGAGTGAGTGAGTGAGTGAGTGAGTGAGTGAAAATGAGAGTGAGAGAGAGAGAGAGAGAGAGAGAGAGAGAGAGAGAGAGAGAGAGAGAGAGTGAGAGTGAGAGAGAGAGAGAGAGAGAGAGAGAGAGAGAGAGAGAGAGAGAGAGTGAGACTATAACTTACACAGAGACACTGAGGCCCCATCCAACAATGCACATAACCTAAACCCAGGGAGGAGGTCCTCCTGGGTGAAGGTGGACTGGAAGGAGTGGATGTGTGTCAGTATGTCTGAGGACCCTCCTCCACCTGGGGACACTCTGTAGAAGGTGAGAGTGCCAGCAGGCTGGTCCAGATACACTCCTACTCTGGTAAAGCCAGCGGGGGGGAGAAGTATGTCTGTCTCTCTATTGTTGTACCGGGCATAGTAACCATCATCATCACAATCAAGACTCCAGGACTTGTTGTTCTCTCCAAGCCCGCTGTCACCACCCTGTCCTCTCCTTGGGATTCCTCTGTATGTCACTCCTATCCAAACAGGTCCTTCCCTCTCTACCTCCCAGTAACAGCGGCCAGTCAGAGCCTCTCTACACAACACCTGGGGCCAGAGGTCAAATCTCTCTGGGTGTTCAGGATACGACTGGTCCTCTCCAACCCGCGTCAGCTTTCTTTTGTCCTCAGACAGAGAGAGTCGTCTGTTGGCTGTGTTTGGGTCCAGTGTGAGTTCACAGGCATCTGACGGGAGAACAAGACATGATGAACTGCTGAACCATTCATCATCATCATCATCATCATCATCATCATCATCATCATCATCATCATCATCATCATCATCATCATCATCATCATCACTTGTGCTGTTCTTCTATTCTTCTTCTTCCTGTTTCACGTTCATCTACTTTACAAATATTAGCACAGAAAGACTAAATCATATCAGATTATAGCAACCATAATGGACCATCATATCAGATGATAGCTACTATAGTGGACCAGTGTGCTATAGCTTTAGAAATAGTAGTGCATATTGTTTACAAGAACATTTAAGTTAAACCTCAATGTAAATCCCATGTGTGTGTGAGTGGATGTCATAGTCAAAACTTAAAAAATATATATAAACTGAATCGACTCCCGCAATATTTACACTACATACACATATGATGCATCAAAACGTTCAGCATGGTAGGCTGATTAATCTTCTGTAATATCTAAGCTATCTGTTTACATACTTTCCAAGACATTAGACTTTGAAAGGTTCCAATACACATCCATTGTAATCCATCTGTGTTCACATACAGGCTGGAAACTAACTGTTGGTACCATAGAACTGGTTCATACATACTATACATAGACATGCACACATACGCACACACACCTCCACAAACATACTAGACATTCATCAACACAGGGAAACATGGCTATACATGTGTATACACAAGTCATTCTATGTGGACAGATTTTCCATCTCAATAGTGAGTGTGTTTTGTGATGAATCAAACAGACACTTACACTTCTTTAGTGCTGGTTTCAGCCTCCACGCTCCACCGTGCTCCACACTGGGGGGGGAAACAAATTGAGAGCAGCATGTTGAAACATTCACCTTCATCATCTGCTGTCTCATAACGTTCTACACAACATGAGTGACAGCTGCCTCTTCAAACCACTTCAACCAGCAGCAGCTTGAATCCTTGAAGGAGACTTTGTCCCTGAGCGGTGAGCTGTCCTCTCCATACCTGAGAGTGTCCAGTCTCCAGCGTGGATCCTCCAGTCCAGCAGAGAGCAGCGCAGCTCCAGAGTCTCCTGGGTGATTGTAGCTCAAGTCCAGCTCTCTCAGATGGGAGGGGTTGGAGCTCAGAGCTGGGGCCAGAGAAGCACAGCCTTCCTGTGTGACCAGGCAGCCAGACAAGCTACACACACACACACACACACACACACACACACACACACACACACACACACACACACACACACACACACACACACACACACACACACACACACACACACACACACACACACACACACACACACGAGAACTATTACTTTTCTGGAGGTAAATCTTTTCAAAGTCCTTTAGTGTGGAAATTGTGGTGGAACTTTTTGACCATTGAGTAAAACTGACCTGAGAGTTTCCAGTGTACAGTGTGGACTCCCCAGTCCAGCAGAGAACAGCTTCACTCCTGAATCCTGCAGATCATTGGTACTCAGGTCCAGCTCTCTCAGACTGGAGGAGTTGGAGCTGAGAACTGAGGCTAGAGCTTCACAGCATCTCTCTGACAGGTGACAGCTATTCAGCCTTTACACACAATAAATAGAACACTTTAGAAACTGTGATTAATGTTGCATTTGAAACTTGTTATTAGACATGTTTTATTAGTTGAACTATATTTCTATACAGTAGATCTTCAAAATATCTTCAAAATTTCCCAAAAAAGACCAAGTTCTAAGAAGAAGCTGTTATTTAACTTTATTAAACACCTCTTAAGTCCGCCTTACTGTCTTACTACATGATTATGAGTAGAATAGGAATGTATTAAAACATACACCTTATACCATCATTAAAAAACTGAATCCAACATACACCTTTTACTGGCAACACAAATAGAATGAGATGAGGTCTTGTGTTTGATAAGAAGAGTGGTTATGGCGCTGCGATGGGCGCAAACTGCCAAGGTTTAGTTCAGTGATGAGTTAAAGTGCGGCTGTATTGCGGCGCCGGTGTGATCGCTTTATTGGGAAACGTAACCCACTTAAAGTTCCCATGGCATGCTACTTTATGGATGCTTTAATATAGATATTAGTGGGCCCTAACAAAGTATTTGAAGACTTTCCCGGAATTCAGCTGTGGTGCAGAATTACAGCAACTACGAGCCAGTCGCACATTGAGCTTTCCCCAAACGCGCTGTTTCGGTGGCTTTAATGCAAATGAGGAGGAGAGAGGCTGGTCGAGGAGGAGGGTGGGGGTGTGGCCCTGAGCAGCTTGCAGCCACGGTACCATGCGCTCTGTTTACAGTGAATGTATCGCAACGGCGAGGCGCACACAGCCTTTAGCCGTGTTCTGTAAATATTCTAGAACACCCCGGGTGCTCCGGCGTAGTCCTGGAGCTCTGTATCTAAATAATACAATATTATGCATAGATATTAGGGATGGGCTTGAGTCGTAAATTCCAAACTTGAGTGATCAAATTAATTCCTCGAGGATCAATCGAGTACTTGTTTAAAACCAATCTATTTGTTAAGGTTGTGGGTGCAGGCAGGCAGGTAGGACCCAGATGCAGACGGTTTGGGGAGAACAGCACTTTATTTCTGCCAAAGGCTAAGGCAAGGAGCAAGGGAACACAGGTGACAACAGAGAACATGCAGGACGAACTAACCACAATGACAGCACGAGGAACAAAGGAAAGACAAGGGCTTACGTAACAAACGCAACGAGGAACAGCTGAGACACATTAGGGGAGGGAGCAGTAATCAACGCAGGAGGGAAACACACCAAAACAAGACAGACCATGACACTATTTTTAGAATGCAACGCATCTGCTGCAGGAATAGGCCTAATGATGAACGGCAATATTACCAACCAAACATGTAATGCTTATTCTCCATCAAAACAGTCAGAGTTATCAGAGTATTCATTCATTATTAATTAATTATTTTTGCAAACGTTCAAAACACATTTTCCTTACAAAAATAAATATGCGTCTCATAATTTAAATCACGTCGAACAAAGGCCTGTTACGGTTTTTAAAAAAAAACGAAATAAGTAGCCTAACCATTGCAAATAATTTAAAGCTGAACTAAATATTATATATAATAGCCGACACACTTGGTGCAGGTCTGCTTTCCCGAACTCACCGTTGTGTTTCAGGAGCATATGTTGCCGCATAGTATTTGTAGTACTCTGGTAGCTCGATTTCGCTTGGCATATTTTACATTTCACCTTATGATCTCCTATTTCTGTAAAGTATTTCAATACCTCGCTGCACTTTGCTCTAACCGCCATCTTTTAACTTTTTGAATTCTGGCGTGCCTGCACACGGCACGGCACGCGCCACACAGAAATTTGATACATTTCATTCGCTTTGTGCACACTGCAGCAGCCAACAGCCAAAGGCTGTGTGCGCCTCCAGACGATATTATGAATCTCAAACGACTGAGTCGGGTTCTCCGACGTCTCTGGTTCTTCCACGTCCACATCAAACTGAATTAGACTGAACCGCGACATGGAGGAGCCTCCCTGCCGAGGCAGCGGCAGCGGGCAGCAGTTAGGCAGCAGCGCCTCCTGCAGCGGGCAGCGCCGAGGCGGTGGTACCTTGGCAGCGCTAAGCGGGGCTCAAGCGGAAGACAATCACGGGCAAAAGTCCCTTTCTCCTCCATGTCGCGGTTCATGTACTTCAAGGAGTCAAAGCCAAACTTTCCCCCATTCCTTCACTACCTTGGCTGAGATGACCCCCACTACGAGTGTCGTTGTGGAAATACCAGAGATCAGAGTCCGACGTGTTATGCGCCATAACACCAACAGCAGAATGGTTATCCAAATAACAAAGAAGTGTACAACACTTGCGGTACAGTGTCCTCTAATCACACACACACACACACACACACACACACACACACACACACACACACACACACACACACACACACACACACACACACACACACACACACACACACACACACACACGTGGTGCTTGCACGGTCGGAGCTCATTGGCTCATTGGCGGGCCAAATTCTCTGGGCTGGCAAGGCAGAGAAAGGGGAGGTGGCATCTTCCCTTATGACAACATACAGGGAAAATTCCAAAACAGCCCGTCTGAGCATCGGTTTTTGGTGGAGGTGGAGCAAACCTCCACCTTTGAAAAAAAGGTGGAGCAAATTTACCTCAAAACAAATAAAGACTAAGTAGACAGATAACAACGTTGATCACTACACAAACAGTAATTGATTTTTTTCATTTAGGTGATTTATTGTTCATATTGACAAAGGTGGTGCCGGAACATGTTTTGCCGTGTTCCGGCTCAAATTAAGCACTGCCCCCTACGCAATTAAAACATTAACTTAAACTCATTTAAAGTGAGTGAATCTGTTCACATGAATGGACACAGATGGATGTTAGGTGACCCAGGACATTTTACGTCTAATAAAGTGGTGCACAGTTGCTAGAGTGCCACCAAATTAATAAGATAGTAGCCAGTAGAAAATGTGTCTTGAGCCCTGAGACGACATTATTTACTTATTTATTTAGACCTGTTAACTTGCTGGAGGTAAATCTGTTCAATGTCCTCTGATGTAGAACTTGTGGTGTAACCATTGAGTAAAACTGACCTGAGAGTTTCCAGTGTACAGTGTGGACTCCCCAGTCCAGCAGAGAGCAGCTTCACTCCTGAATCCTGCAGATCATTGGTACTCAGGTCCAGCTCTCTCAGACTAGAGGAGTTGGAGCTGAGAACTGAGGCTAGAGCTTCACAGCATCCCTCTGACAGATGACAGCCATTGAGGCTGCACACACAATAAACAGAACATGTTTATACATGAACAAGTCAATACATGAGATCCTTATGTCTATTCAATATTGAATGTTTAATGAATATTATTGAAAAGCTGATTTCAAATTAGTTTTTATATTAATATTACTTTTCATTGTAGTATTATCCGGCGGTTAGCAAACCAAGCCTCACAACCAATGTCTAAAACATCCCAGACAAAAATAATATACTTGTCAGTAAATTAGATCCCTATGTTTATTCAATACTGGAGTTTTTGATACTCGTTTTGTACATTATTTTGACTTTTTATCGTAGCATCATATGTTTTGTGTATTGTAATACATGTTAGAGAACATCTACAAAGATGTTTTGTTTATTAGGGCTACAACCAGCGGCGCCGCAAGGGGAGGGGGCAAGCGGGAGACTGAGCCTCCTCCAAGCCCCCCCTCCCAAAACCCCCGGTCAATTTGGATAGGACAAATATTTATGGTCAAGATATGTTTTTAATAATAATATGGCAAGCAGCACGGGAAGGACCAGACGGGTGCCCAAGTTATAAGAATATATATATACATATATGATACATATATAGTTACGCCGTTACCACATGCAGTTGATATACATAGGACTGACACCACGATTCACAATAACCCTTTTATTGGCACACACAAACATAGCTTTCCAACGCACACACAAACACAATGTTCCAACGCTTTCATGACGCCACCTGCAACACACAAACATTAAATACAATGTTACGAGAAAGCCGGTCATGGGACACAATACAAACATCTCACGAACAAGGACAAGACATTAAAAATACTCACGTTGCGGTTGCGCTGGCTTCCGGGTTCCAGAGGATGGGGGAAGACCCGAGGTGAAGTCCGGAAGAACATTTGTGCGTTGTGGGTGTGACGTCAGACGGGCAGGGATCAAGTTTGTGGGATGAGAGGACCCGAATATTTAAGGTGTCAGAGAAGTTACGTATAGGGATGCTTTTAGACCAACATGTTTTGAGTAAAGTGTTAATTAGGTGTGGTTATATTTAAATCAAGAATGTGTAGTTGTATTGTTAATTGAATTACAAGTGTAGTGGGTCAGGCCATGAGGGTTATCTTCAGGGCATAAAACAGGTCTGTGAGGTAGTAGGGTCTGAGGTGAGCTGGTGGCAGCACCTAGCTCTTGGACAAGCCAATGGCTGAATGGAAATGCCAGAGTGGAAGACGGTTATTTTTGAGTTATGCTTATTGACAATCTCCGAAAGTATAATTAGTAATCATGAGAAATAATTTTTTGTTTATTTCGGTTATGCCTCTTTTTGCCTACTGACAGGCATATTTACCTGCGGCTACAGAGAATAAAACAGGTCAACTGCCTTTGCCAAAACCTCTGTCGCACTGCCTCCAGTCTTTGGTTATTACAAATATTTATGTTCAAGATATGTTTTTAATAATAATGTGGCGAGCAGCACTGGAACAACCAGACCGGAGCCCAAGTTCTAAGAATATATATTCATATTATATATATTATGATATTTTCGTTGTGTCGTTGCTCTCTCCCTCCCCCCCTCTCCCCTCCCCTCCCCCCCTCTCCGTCCCCTCCGTCCCTCTCCCCCCCCTCCGTCCCTCTGCCACCCTCTCCCCTCCCCCCCTCCCCCCCTCCCCCCCTCTGTCTTGAAAATACAAGATTTTTGTGGAACTTCAATGGGGAATAAAGACTTACAAGACATAACAACATTGAACTGAATTTAATTCATTCTTCATAGTGACACAGGAGGTGCCGGAACATGTTCCGGCTCAAAATAATCACTGCCCCCATGTATTGAAAACATTAACTTCAACTTATTTAAAGTGAGTGGATCTGTTCACATGAATGGACACAAAAGGCTGGTAGGTGACCAAGGACATCTTTACGAATAAGGCGCCACCAGATTAAAACGATTTTAGCTGGTAATGTGTCTTGAGCCCTGAGACGATATAATTTACTTATTTATTTCAATCTGTTAACTTTCTGGAGGTAAATCTGTTCAACGTCATCTGATGTTGGACTTGCGCTGTAACTGTTTGACCATATAGTAAAACTGACCTGAGAGTTTCCAGTGTACAGTGTGGACTCCCCAGTCCAGCAGAGAGCAGCTTCACTCCTGAATCCTGCAGATGATTGGTACTCAGGTCCAGCTCTCTCAGACTAGAGGAGTTGGAGCTGAGAACTGAGGCCAGAGCTTCACAGCATCTCTCTGATAGACGACAGCCATTCAACCTTTACACACAATAAAGATAACATGTTAGGAACTGTGATTAAAGTAACTTAAATCTTTTACTTTTAACATAATGAAGGACTTATGTTGAAATCTTTTGTTTGTTAATTTAACTACTATATACTAGTCAATAAATTAGATCCATATGTTTATTCAACATTGGCTGTAAAATGTATAGTATTGAAGTGTTCTTTGTAGTGTGTGTATTGAATTTTATTACATGTAGGTCCCACATCAAAGTCTCTCCAACCCTCTCTTCTTTCAAATCTGCACTCAAAACATACTTTTTTACACTAGCCTTCCCCACCTAACTCCCACCTTATTCTTCATGTTTAACCTCTGTTTTTCTTTTAATCCTAGTCTGTTTTATTATATGTCTGTTACTTAGTTTTGATAGGGCAATATGTAAAGCATCTTAGAGTACCATATTAGGAGCTATGAAATTTAATTTATTCTTCTTCTTCTTCTCATTATTATTATTATTATTATGTTATAGTACATCTACAGAGATGTTATGTATATTAGGGTTACAACCAGCGGCTGCGCAATGGGGGGGGGGGGGGGCTAGTGGGGGATGAAGCTCCCCCTGAATAAACGCTGAGCCCCCTCCAAGCCCCCCCTCCCAAAACCACCGGTCATTTTGTTATGACAAATATTCATGGTCAAAATCTTTTATTAATAATGTGGCAAACAGCACGGGAACAACCAGACGGGAGCCCAAGTCCAGAGAGTTTGCAAATCTCGTGGCGCAGACTTCGCACGACCCTGAGAGAGACGTTATGTAAACAAACGACACACACACCTGAAACACACATCCTATCGCCCACAACCACGACTACCTTGGGGCCGCCGACCCTCCCAGGATCCGTTGCGGCACTTGGCGACCAAGGTCGTGATCGTCACAATAATATAATCATACATATGTATAATTGTATATATATATATGTGTGTATATATATATATATATATATATACATATATATATATATATATATATATATATATATATATATATATTAGTGGTGGGCCGTTATCGGCGTTAAAGGCTGCGTTAACGCAAAACTTTTATCCGCGATAAAAAAAATATCACCGTTAATCAATTTTCAAACACTTCCTTGTTCGGACCCATCACGTGACTGAACGAACCAATCAGAAGCTAGAATTTTGTCTGAGGTAAACATGAGAGAATCAGAGAGGCAGATTCAACAGAATATCCTGACTGTGTTAAATATATAAATATGTAAGTAATAATTGTGTAACATAAATATGTAAATGATTAACTGACGAAACATTGTAAGTACATTTCTAGCAAATTATCTCCAATATAAATTATATTAATTTATTCTACAACTTTCAAATATTTAACTTCTAAACCTTACATTATTATGGATTATTACACGGCTCTTCTCAATGCTGTAGACTGCTTCATTCACTTGCATGGGCCTTCCCAACGTTCAGCTGTCAATTTTTTTTGTTTATGCTCCGTTCACTTGCATGGGCACTTCACAACTTCCGGCGGTGAATTATGTTTGATAATTCACCGTTGCCAAGTATAATTGACAGTTGTCAAGGTAAACGAAAAGATTTTTTGCCGTTTGTCATTTTAATCTAGATTAATCTAGATTAATTCCAAAATTAATCTAGATTAAAAAAAGTAATCTATGCCCACCACTAATATATATATATATATATATTAGAGCTGTCAAGCGATTAAAATATTTAATCGTGATTAATCGCATTAATGTCATAGTTAACTCACGATTAATCGCATTTAATCACAAATTATTTTTTAATATCCCTTGATATTTTTGTCCCATAATTCTTCTCATTTTAATTCTCTTATCAACATGGTGAAGTGCATCGGCTTGCCTTGTGCAAATTATTTTTTATTGATAACAACATTGGCATATACTGATCAAAACAGGACGATACAAAAAAAGAGCCTATAGTGCAATTAAACGACTGCTTTGAACAAATGTCATTTGAACATAGCATTCAGGCTACTGCTTCTTTGTTTTGAGCCAAAGAAAAAAGATTTTTATTTTTTTTTTATTTTTTAAATATAATAATTGCGTTAATCGCGCGATAAAAAAATGAACGCCGTTAAAATTGGTTTGTGTTAACGCCGTTAATAACGCGTTTAACTGACAGCTCTAATATATATATAAATACACGTATATATATTGTTATATGAAGACATCAGACTGACTTATGTGTAAGAAAACTGAACTATGAAATCATATTTTTCATTTGCGTAAGTGATGTTGACCGTTGCTGCTTGCAGTGTGATTTAATGATTCATATCATACTGTAGCGTGTGGTATTATTTGTTGCGTTAAAATGTTTTAGCCCCTGCTATAAACAATCTAGCCCCCCGTAGCTCCCGCAATCATAATTCTTTGGCGCCGCTACTGGTTACAGCTAATAAGTAAATGTTTGACTATCATTTAGCTTGGCGATCTCTACAGAGAATAAAGTACTCTCCTCCTTTGCCTCTTCCCTCTCTCTCCTTGTTCCCGCTCGCTCTTGAGCTCTCACCCTTCCCCCAGATGACCCTCAAGTAACTTTATCAACGCATCCTATCGGTTAAACCCAGAGCGTCCACATAACCAAACTACTGAACAAGGTTAAAATGTTTTTAAAAATAAGTGAGTAACCTTTTATTAATAATCAATGTATTTTTATGCATGTAACCTTATCAATAATTCCATTTTTTTCTTATAGCAAAATATTTAAATACAGCTGTATTTAATTCTTAATACACAATTATTATTCATTCTTTGCTTTATTTATTATCTCAAATGAATATAGCTTTTGAGTTTGACTTTTCACCCGGGTTACACAATATAACGTTATGTATATTGAGATACATGTTATAAGTTAACCCTCATAGGGTGTTCGTTTTTTTGTTACACAGGAGGTGCTGCTGGGTCTGGTGGACCCATTGCATTTTAGGCCTTTTAAATCAACATAATCTAACTTTATTTTTTAAATACTCACCAAATGGTTACTTCAACCCAATTGCAAGTAATATAAACAACACATATGTTAAATTTGTTCCCTTTACCTTTGTTAAATCACATTTATGAATAGAGGTGCCACTCGTTTTTGTTTATTTTCGTATTAGCATGTAATGAAATAAGGAAATGCATCATAAAACAGGCATAACTGGGAAATTATCAACATCATTAGAAATTGAAACATACTCAATAACATCTGTCTGAACAACACATTAAAGCCTTTGAACACAGCCATTATACGTATATCAGTCTATACCACACATGAGGGGCAGAGTCTCACTGTGTGTGTATTGCATATGTATTTTTTGCACTGGTTGCATGTATATTGTGTTTTATATTATTATGTATTATGTATATAGTGTATTTGTCTTTTACGTTTCGGAGCTGGCTGATGCTGATCCTCCTCTTCAAACTCAGTGTCAGACTCTGAATTTTCAGAAATGTTATCCTCACTTTCTGAAACTGTTTCCTCAGCATCACCATCAAAACCCTCTGTCTCTTCAAATATCAACTGTAAGGCAGTCTGAACAGAGAATAGCTTTGCCATCTTGATCAGTTGTGGTATTGAACCACGCTGACAGAGATTTTTTATAGTGTCAGATCCCCAAGCTTGGTTCCCGCAAGACAGAGGGTGAAATGTGTGGGAATATGGGTGTAGATAGTGTTGGGTGCTCCAATGTTGCAACCTTGTGCGGGAACAGTGGGTGCACACTGTGGGTGCTCACACCAAGGGCCCATTCACCTGCTTTACTCTCCACACACACACACACACACACACACACACACACACACACACACACACACACACACACACACACACACACACACACACACACACACACACACACACACACACACACACACACACACACACACACACACAGAGGAGAAAGGGAAAATGAGGGTGCACAGAACCTATGATTTCCACACTTAAACTAGCTCCGGGTCCACTGGACCCGAACACCCTGTGTATACAGGGGGGGGTCCTTGAAAATGTTTTCTGATTTAGGTTCCTCACAGAAAATGAGCCAAAGCCAATGAATCTTAGTTCAAAAAAATAATTATTTGTATCACTTTTATAAAGCTAAAAACTGAAAACGGGTCCCACAGACCCGAACACCTTATGAGGGTTAACCTAAAAAGATGTTTTCTATGTTATCATAACTTTTATATTCTACTATTATAATAATAATAATAATAAAATTGATTGTAAGTAGCGCATTTCAGGATACTCAAGGTCGCTTCACAAGAGTGGGAGGTAGGGTGTGTCTGTAGGTGAGTGAGTGAGAGTGCAAAATGAGCAAGGCGCTGGGTGGGGTCGTGAGTTAGAGGCCATAGGCCTCAGAGAAAAGGTGTGTTTTTGTGTACTTTTTGAAAGTCTCCACGGAAGGGGCACAGCGGATGTTGGGGGGTAACTGGTTTCACACAGTGGGGGCGGACACGCAAAAGGCCCTTTCCCCAAAGGTCTTGAGTCTCGTGCGGGGAATTTCCAGCTGGTCCTTGTCAGAGGACCTGAGGGACTGCAGGGGGGTGTAGGGGTGGAGGAGGTCAGAGAGGTAATGGGGGGCCAGAGCATGGAGGGACTTGTATGTGAGTAATAGAATTATGATTTAATGTGGAACTTGACTGGTAACCAGTGGAGCTGCATCAGGGTGGGGGTGATGTGCTGCCAGGGCCTAATGCCAGTTAAGACCCTGGCAGCTGAGTTCTGCACATGTTGCAGTCTGTCCAGGGTTTTAGAGGGGAGACCGGTGAGTATGCCGTTGCAGTAGTCCAGGCGGGTAGAACTGAAGCAGTGGATCAGGGTTTGAGTAACTGAGTCTGAGAGTGAGGGTCTGAGTCGTGCGATGATCTTCAGGTGGTATCTTATGACGTTCTTAATGTGGGACTGGAATGATAGGGGGGGGTCCAGGATGACACCCAGGTTGCGGACTACGGGTGATGGGGTGATGGAGCAGCCATCCACTTCCAGGAGTAGATCACCAACCTTCCTGAGCAGTGACTTGGGGGCCACCACCACGATTATGTATATTTTCGTTGTGTGTACTCCCTCCGCCCCTCCCCCTCCCTCCGCCCCTCTCCCCCCTCTGTCCCTCTCCCCCCTCCGCCCCTCTGACCAAGGACATTTTTACGTCTAATAAAGGGGTGCACATTTGTTAGGGTACCACCAAATTAAAAAGATAGTAGCCAATATGAATTGTATCTTGAGCCCTGAGACGACATTATTTACTTATTTATTTAGACCTGTTAACTTTCTGGAGGTGAATCTGTTCAATGTCCTCTGATGTAGAACTTGTGGTGTAACCATTGGGTAAAACTGACCTGAGCGTTTCCAGTGTACAGTGTGGACTCCCCAGTCCAGCAGAGAGCAGCTTCACTCCTGAATCCTGTAGATCATTGGTACTCAGGTCCAGCTCTCTCAGACTAGAGGACTTGGAGCTGAGAACTGATGCCAGAGCTTCACAGCATCTCTCTGACAGATTACAGTCATTCAGCCTGCACACACAATAACAGAACACCTTAAGAACTATGATTCAAGTAACGTAGATCTTTTACTTTGAACATAATCAAGGACTTGCGTTGAAATCTTTAATTAGAGATGTTTTATGAATTTAACTAATATATACTAGTCCATGGTTTCGCAACGAGGGCGCTACCGCCCCCTTGGGGGCGTTAGCACAACCTAGGGGGCCTCTGGGAACGTTCAATTTTTTTGGTGAAAAATAAATAGCCTATGAAGGGGGTCGCCGGCCCTCCGCTGCGCGTCAGGGCCGGACAACGCCCCTTAACAGTGGTATAATGAGCACATACCACAGCCTGTCGTGATCTATTGCTTAATTATAGCAACATTTTTAAATACAGCTGTATTTCTGGCCTTTATTTATTTATTAATTCATGATAAATGGAGCTTTTGAGTTTGAGGTTTCATCTTGTTTACACAATATGACGTTGTGTATATTGAGATACATGTTATAAGTTAACCTCAAAAGATGTTTTTGATGTTATCATAACTTTTATATTCTACTATTATGTATATTTTCGTTGTGTGTACTCCCTCCCTTCCTCCCCCTCCCTCTGCCCCTCTCCCCCCTCTGTCCCTTTGTCCCTCTCCCCCCTCCGTCCCTCTCCCCCCTCCGCCCCTCTCGTCCCTCCCCCCCTCTGTCTCTCACCCCCCCCACCCCTCTGCCCCTCTCCCCCTTCCCCCCCTCCGTCCCTCTCCCTCCTTTGTCCCTCTCCCCCTTCCCCCCCTCCCCCCCTCTGTCCGTCTCCCTCCTCTGTCCCTCTCCCCCTTCTGTCTCTCTTCCCCCTCTCCCCCCTCTGTCCTTCTCCACCCTCCTCCCCTCTGTCCCTTTCCCATCTCTGTCCCTCTCCCCCCTCTGTCCTTGTCCCCTCTCTGTCCCTCTCCCCTCTCTGTCCCTCTCCCCCCTCTGTCCTTGTCCCCTCTCTGTCCCTCTCCCCTCTCTGTCCCTCTCCCCCCTCTGTCCCTCTCCCCTCTCTGTCCCTCTCCCCTCTCTGTCCCTCTCCCCCCTCTGTCCTTGTCCCCTCTCTGTCCCTCTCCCCTCTCTGTCCCTCTCCCCCCTCTGTCCTTGTCCCCTCTCTGTCCCTCTCCCCTCTCTGTCCCTCTCTGTCCTTCTCCCCCCTCTGTCCCTCTCAACCCTCCACCCCTCTCCCCTCTCTGTCCCTCTCGCCCTTCTGTACTTCCCCTCTCTCCCCTGTCTGGTCCTCCCCCCCCCCCCTCTGTCTTACCATGAAAATTCACCTCAAAACGAAAATCAAACACAAGATGTCTGTGGAACTTCAATGGGGAATGGAGTAACAAGACAGATAACCACATTGAACTGAATTATAAGCAAACTACGGAACAATGTTAAAATGTTATAAAATAGTGGGTTACCTTTTATCAATAATAAACGTATATTTATAAATCTATCCGTATCAATAATTACTTATTAATACATATAGCTACATATTTAAATAGAGCTGTATTTAACTATTATTAAACATTATTAATTCTTTCTTTCAATATTTCCTTATTACATAGAAAGATCTTTCGAGTTTGACTTTTCAACCTGTTAACACAATATAATGTTGTGTATATTGAGATAAATGTTATAAGATAACCTCAAAAGATGTTTTCTATGTAACTTTTATATTCTACTATAGGTATATTACTAGGTATATTGTGTTGTGTGTATTTTGATACATATTGATGAACCTACAGAGACGTTTTGGAGGCTTTGACCACTGGCAGCAGCCTCAGAAGACCCTCCTCTGAAGCAGAGTATTTCTTCAGGTCAAACACGTCCAGCTCCTTTTCTGATGACAGCAAGATGAAGACCAGAGCTGACCACTGAGCAGGAGAGACATGTGTTTTGAAGAGACTTCCTGATGTCAGGGACTGTTGGATCTCCTCCACCAGTGAACGGTCGTTCAGCTCATTCAGACAGTGGAACAGATTGATGCTTCTCTCTGGAGAGAGATCTCCACCAATCTTCTTCTTGATGTATGACACGGTTTCCTTGTTGGTGTGTGAGCTACTTCTTCTCTGTCCCAGCAGACCTCGTAGGACATTCTGATTTGTCTCTAGAGAGAGGCCCAGGAGGAAGCGGAGGAACAAGTCCAGGTGTCCGTTCTCACTCTGTAAGGCCTTGTCCACAGCACTCTGGTAGAAGAGGAGGAGTCTATCTTCACCGGAGGTTGGTTGTTCTTCTGAGAGCAGATTGACACCAGTGTGGATGAAGGACCGAAAGACATAAAGGGCAGCTAGAAACTCCTGGAGACTCAGATGGACAAAGCAGAACACCTTGTCCTGGTAAAGCCCACACTCCTCTTTAAAGATCTGGGTGATCATTCCTGAGTACACTGAGGCTTCATTGATATATTTTTTACACTCTACCAGGTCTACCTCATAGAAGATCAGGTTGCCACTCTCCAGCTGGTTAAAAGCCAGTTTTCCCAGAGAAACAATGATCTCCCTGCTCTGTGAACTCCAGTGTGGATCTGTTTCAGCTATCGAACGATACTTCCTGTCCCCCTGTATGGACTGAACCCTCAGGAAGTGGCTGTACATCTGAGTTACAGTCTTGGGCGTCTCTTCTCCTATCTGGGATGTTTTGAAGAAGTCCTCCAGAACTGTAGCAGTGATCCAACAGAAGACTGGAATGTGACACATGATGTGGAGGCTTGGGGATTTCTTGACGTGGGAGATGATTGTGCTGGCCAGCTTCTTGTCTCTGAATCTTTTTCTGAAGTACTCCTCCTTCTGTGGGTCGGTGAATCCCCTCACCTCTGTCACCATGTCAACACAATCAGCAGGGATCTGATTGGCTGCCGCAGGGCGTGTGGTTATCCAGATGCGAGCGGAGGGAAGCAGGTCGCCCCTGATGAGGTTTGTCAGTAGAACGTCCACCGAGGTGGACTTTGTGACATCAGTCCAGATCGGACTGTACTGGAAGTCCAGAGGAAGTCGACACTCATCCAGTCCATCCAAGATAAAGACAACTTGGAACCGGTCGTATCTGCAGATTCCTGCTTCTTTGGTCTCAATAAAGAAGTGATGAAGAAGTTCCACCAAGCTAAACTCTTTCCCTTTTAGTAAATTCAGCTCTCTGAAAGTGAAGAGAAACGTGAAGTGTATGTCGTGGTTGGCTTTTTCTTCAGCCCAGTCCAGAGTGAACTTGTGTGTTAAGATGGTTTTACCAATTCCGGCCACTCCTGTTGTCATAATAGTCCTGATTGGTTTATCTTTTCCAGGTAAGGGTTTAAAGATGTCTCCACATTTGATTGGTGTTTCCTCCTTGACTGGTTTCCTGGAAGTTGTTTCAATCAGTCTGACCTCATGTTCCTTGTTGACCTCTCCACTGCCTCTCTCTGTGATGAAAATCTCTGTGTAGAACTCATTCAGAGGTGTTGAATGTCCTGCTTTAGCGATTCCCTGAAACACACACCAGAACTTCTTCTTCAAATGGGACTTGATTTTATGTTGGCACTCGACAGCAGCAGATCCTAAATGGGAAAACAACAGAAGACATCAGTTAGTGGCTGATGGTGGCATCAGTGGAAAAAATGTCAATATTTCCCGTTGAATATCAACTCCATGATATTTAGTGGCTTCATAACTGTTGGCCGGAGAAGTTGTTCGTGACAAAGACTGCATGTTACAGATTAAAAATGTTCAGGACTATTTAATTTTTTCCACTGCAATAAGATTGGTCTAATGATAGTAATAATGATATTGAATTGGTGTAAAATGACATGCTGATATAAGAAGATAGTGTTCCATCACTCCCACTGAGTTATTCTGCTGTTGATCTTCAGTTTATGTTTAATATTAATAATATTAACAATAATTATAATTATAATTACATTGAATAACATTTTATTACAAGGCGCCTTTCTACACCCAAGGTCGCCTTCCAATTCATATAACAATCTGGAGTCAAAAACAGCAAGAGCTGCATCGCCAACAGCATAGTCAAAACAAGACATAATACCCAGATAGGAGGGAGTAAGAACAGCAGTGAGGAGACCCAGGTAGGAGGGGGTAAGAACAGTGAGGAGACCCAGGTAGGAGGGGGTAAGAACAGTGAGGAGACCCAGGTAGGAGGGGGTAAGAACAGCAGTGAGGAGACCCACGTAGGAGAGGGTAAGAACAGTGAGGGGACCCAGATAGGAGGGGGTAAGAACAGCAGTGAGGAGACCCAGGTAGGAGGGGGTAAGAACAGTGAGGAGACCCAGGGAGGAGGGGGTAAGAACAGCACTGAGGAGACCCAGGTAGGAGGGGGTAAGAACAGCACCACAACAGGGATACGAGGGGAACCCACGGTAGGAGGTCATTACAGCGAGCAGGCCAGTGGGAACACGTGTTTTGAGGAGAGTTTGAATGTTGTCAGGGTGTCTCCAAAGCCTGGGAGCAGTGTAGCTCAGAGCCCTAGCACCTATGTTGCTGAGAGCCCTAGCACCCACAGTGCCGAGAGCCCTAGCAACCATGGTGCTGAGAGCCCTAGCAACCACGTTGCTGAGGCGGGAGGTCGGGATGGTGAAGACCAGCTGAGGATTACGAAGGGAGCGACAGGGCCTGACCGAGGTCGGGGAGAGAATGGGGGCAACATTGTGGAGGGCTTTGTCGGTGAGCAGAAGGGCTATAAGGTCAATCCGGTGTAGGACAGGGAGCCAGTGTATTTGGACGAGAACTGGGGTGATCTGGTCGGACAATTTGGTGCTGGTAATGATGATGTTTAACATTCTTTAACCTGATACCCCCACAATAACCCTACATATCTGGTTCAAACCATTTACCCTGATACCTCCACTGTAACCCTACATCTCTGGATCCAACCATTTAACCTGATACCCCCACTATAACTCTACACATCTGGATCAAACCATCTAACCTGAAACCCCATAATAACCCTACTTATCTGGATCAAACCATTGAACCTGAAACCCCCTCTCTAACCCGACATCTCTGGATCAAACCATTTAACCTGTTACCCCCAATATAACCCTACATATCTGGATCAAACAATTTTACCCCAAGGACGAAAGATTGTCTCCACATTGAAGTTTGAAATGTATAAGTCTCAAATTATGTCATTTAGTCTTAACAGAAAAAAATAAATCTCCTACTGCTCATCAAAATGTGTATTTCTTCTCTGTTTTCAAGATAAGAGTCTCTTACCGCTCAACAGTTTGTCAGCCATTCCCTTCTGGTTCATCTCCATCAGGCAGAGCTTTGTGATGTCCACCACTCCCTCTATGGCGCGCCTCCTCTGCTCCTCGTTCTTACCATCCACCTCCTCCTCCTCCCTCTGACTCTCTGAGCATTGTGGGCAATCTGGGAAGAGATCCCTCCAGAGCTTCTTCAGCTCCTTGTCTAGGAAAGCGTGTGCGTTCTCCTCAGCCCTCTGGAACAGAACAAACATCAAGGAGAACTTTACTCTAAACTCACTAAGGACATCAGAAGCATCTGTCCTGGAATCACGTCCCGCTGGTCTAAAGAGGGAAGCCTGGAGACTATGAGCACCAAGAGATGCTTTCTAATGTTCATGGAAAGCTAAATTTAAATATTTTGGTGGACATTTACACACCTTGATCAGCTCTGTTTGATGCTGGTGTACAGACTGAGCACTGGTAACCTTTGACCACCCCTGGTGTTGTCTGTGGAGAACACACACACATACGCACGCACACACGCACGAACACACGCACACGTGATGGGACATTGGTACTGTAAGGACAAACTGCTCTCCAGCTCATCATCGGTCTCTACAGTAGGCGCTCTGTGAAGGGTTTTTTATCGGGACTAACAGGCCATGTGACACGGAGGGAGGCTGTGGTACCCATAGACATAGTAAAGAATAGACGCCACATAGACCGCTACTTCCTACTGGCGCTGACGAGCCGTAGGGCCGCCATCTTGGACCGATCGACCGCTCCACTCAGTGTAATCTGTTTGGCAGGTGCAATGAACTGAAAACCAAACTGATTTTCACGCTTTTTCTTTTTGCTGCTGAGCGTCTGACACATCGATGTGTTCCACTGGAGCTGGGCCGATGCGTGATGTGGTGCGTCTCAAGACGGTTTTACACTGCCAAATATGCCCGTCTTATGCATGCCTTTTTCCTGGCATGGTTCGCATGATTACACTGCCCGAGGTCAAATGCCTGCTTGAGCTAGCACCCCAATTTCCCCTAACGGACCCTACAAAATAAAGAATATGTTGGTATTTTTGCACATGTGAACAGTAAATCGCGTTTGTAGCCTTGACTCTTGCATGCGGGTGTCTTCATTAAAAAAAAAATAGAAACATTCAGGAGTATCCAAATTAGTCTAAAGTGGCCAAGACTCCGTGCGTAGCCCCTCCAATATAACCAATATTATTAAATCCCCTCGGTTTCACACAGGCAAGATTGTAAAATTGCTTGGCGTGCCAAGCCTTGACCGGAACACCTTGGCAGTGTAAAATGGCCTTCAGAGTGTGTTCTTCTGTTACTACCATAGCCATGTTGCAGATCAACACACAGGCTTTGGTCCTGCGCTACTGAACTGATGTCTTTCACACTCCTCGTTTAAATGTCGAGGTTCATGTCTAACTTTCGCCTTCCCAACGTGAACAACCTCTTTTTAGCTGTCGAAACGCTTTGTGCCAGCAGAGGCAGACGTTGGCCCACTGATTAATGGTCCAGGGGCGAATAAAGATGATCCGCGGGCCACCAGTTGAACAGCCCTGATGTAGTGGTTGAATCCTCACCTTTCCTCAGAAGCTTGGTGATTTCCATCTTTAAAGTTATGACGTTGTTCCATAGACCAGTCACTCTTCGTGGAGACACAGCTGGGTCCAGGGGAGTCTGCTCTCTGCTGCTGGAGTCTTCTAGAAAAACAAGAACCAGGATTTATAGACGTTTGATAAATACTGTCATTTTTGTAATCCCTGATGAATCCTCCCCTCTTCTCAATAGACTGATTTTGTTCTTTAAATTTAACCGGTTGTTCCATAGAGTGGTCACTCTTCATGGAGACACAGCTGGGTCCAGGAGAGTCTGCTCTCTCCCGCTGGACTCTTCAAGAGAAACAAGGGTTTATGGATGTAGGATAGACACTGTATTTCTTTTATATCTGATAAATTCTTACCCTTGTTCATGAATTTGCTCCTTTTTTCTGAACAGGTTACGTATGCTCTTCATGGAGACACGGCTGGGTCCAGGGGATTCTGCTCTCTCCTGCTGCTCTGGCCTTCAACCCACACACAGCTGTTACTCAGACTAATGATGGATTTATGATGCATCACTGCTGAGCTCTGAGTTGGACAACAGTCACAGACAGAGAGATCCTCTTCTTACCTCTTAGCTTTGCTCCGGCGGCCATGTTCCCCAGACTGAGTGGTCTTAGAGGTAGGACCCCCCTCCTCTCTCTCCTCATCCATAGTAGACTGGGGAAAATACGTTCCGTCCCATACGCTATAAAGTTATGAAAGTATAAATGTAAGGGAAGAAAAGGAGGTTAAAGTGTTAAACAAGTTGGTAAGGTGAACGGTTTTAAAGGAGCAGAAAGAAGGGCTGCTTGCTGCAACAGGTCATTGAGATGAGGAAATCAACTTTAACACGAGGAAGTTACAGAACTGAACCGACTTGACTCACTTACACAAACACACACACACACACACACACACACACATACACACACACACACACACACACACACACACACGCACAAACACACACACGCACACACACACACACACACACACAAACACACAAACAGACAAGGATTAAACTGAGCCAACTGTAAAGTCTGCCATATATATATATATATATATATATATTTATATACTGTATATATAATATATATAGGCCCATATAGGGGAGAGTGGGGTAAGATGAACCAGTGGGTGTGTTGACCCACCCCCTGTGTTTAGGCCACTGTACACATTTGTTGGACCATCAATTCAGGAAGCAGCCATCCTTTATATCTGGCTTTGATGAGAGAGCACGTGTTCAAGCTGAGAGTACGTTTTTTTATCCCAATAAACGTTTTTTTCACGTCAAAGTACGTTTTTAACCTGTCAGGTATAATGACTGCTACCTCAAATCATCCCTCCGTCAAAAATATCCAAAATATCACCCTCAATGTTCAATTTACAACAGGACAGTAAAGCAGTTAAACATTAAGATGTTTTCTCTATAAAACAGATATAAACGGTAGTAAACTGGTTGATCATTATTATATACCAGTTACCTAAGGACAATATAAACGGTAGTAAGCTGTCTCTTATCTTTTCTTACCTTATCTACTCCAGGATTAAAATGCGTCCATACGATAAAAAAAGTTGTAAAAGTATTAATGCAAGAGGAAACTAAGGTTAAAGTGTTTATAAAACAAGTAAATCAGGGGAAAGGTTTTAAAGTGGAGGAAGAAGGGCTGCTCGATGCGACCAACCCTTCAGAGGGGGAAGTTCCAGGAGCCGCCCCTCTCAGCGCGTGTCACTTGTTTTAGGGGAAAACGAAGATATCGTAACACATACACACACACACACACACACACACACACACACACACACACTAGGATCACTGAGCCAACTGGAAAGTCTGCCTTAAAGAATATGTGTAATAAATAGGCCTATATATAATATAATAATACCATGTAACAATAGCCTGTGTAGACTATCAGTATGTTACTGCATGTCACCACAGACCAACATGTCCTGTTCCCTGAGTACGAGTGGCGCCCCTCAGGACGCAGACTCCAGGTTGTCGGACACAGAGGAGGAAGGCAACCTTCACCCCCAGGGCTGTCCAGCTCCTTAATGCTGGTCACTGACTCATCAACCTGCTGCAATGTACTTTAGAATGGAAGCACTTCATGAAGCACTTTTTACTCAGGTGTTGAATGTTGTTGTTACGATGCGTGTGTTGCTTGATTGTGTAGTGTTTGTGTGTGTGGGTTGCTCGTGTTTGTTGATTGTGTCTCTTATTTAGCTACTGTTATGTGCCTCCCCTTTAAATTACTCCTCAGGGACGAGTAAAGTGATTTGAATTTAATTGAATTAGTGATGTCATTCGATATGCTTATTGCATGTTGTTACATGGAGCTCATCACACTAACAATAAGCTGTTATAACTTTAGATCAGTCAGCTGTTATCCTGCTCTTATCCATCACACTAACAATAAGCTGTTATAACTTCATATCAGTCAGCTGTTATCCTGCTCTAAACCACCACACTAACAAAAAGCTGTTATAACTTTATATCAGTCAGCTGTTATCCTGCTCTAAACCACCACACTAACAATAAGCTGTTATAACTTTATATCAGTCAGCTGTTATCCTGCTCTAAACCACCACACTAACAATAAGCTGTTATAACTTTATATCAGTCAGCTGTTATCCTGCTCTAAACCACCACACTAACAATAAGCTGTTATAACTTTATATCATTCAGCTGTTATCCTGCTCTAAACCACCACACTAAGAATAAGCTGTTATAACTTTATATCATTCAGCTGTTATCCTGCTCTAAACCACCACACTAACAATAAGCTGTTATAACTTTATGTCAGTCAGCTGTTAAACCCAGTGCTGCCACTTGGCCCTGGTTGGTCCTCATGGATGAGGGATTGGGACAGAGGCATTCCACCAACCCCCCTGTCCTAATTGCCTCCTTCCCTGAGGACACACCAGGGCCAAGTACAGCAGTGGTGGATCAGGAAGAGGAAGAGGAAGAGGAGGACGAGGAAGAGGAAGAGGAGGACGAGGAAGAGGAGGAGGAGGAAGATGAGGAAGAGGAGGAGGAGGAGGAGGAGGAGGAGGAAGAGGCGGAGGAGGAGGAGGAGGAGGCGGAGGAGGAGGAGGAAGAGGAAGAGGAGGAGGAGCAGGAGGAGGAGTACTGACAGCGAGGGCCCAGGTCCAGACAGAGAAAGAGGGACAGAGGATAAGCTACTGGACGTCCTTAAAGAGGACATGAGGTTGCAACTATTTGCCACAATTATTATACAACTAAGTACAACAGAAAACATAATAATTCAGACACCACCCAAATATAAACTAGGAGACACCACCCAAACATACAGCCACTAGGGGACACCACCCAAACATACAGTCACCAGGAGACACCACCCAAACATACAGTCACTAGGAGACACCACCCAAACATACAGCCACTAGGGGACACCACCCAAACATACGGTCACTAGGAGACACCACCCAAACATACAGTCACTAGGGGACACCACCCAAATATAAACTAGGAGACACCACCCAAACATACAGTCACTAGGGGACACCACCCAAATATAAACTAGGAGACACCACCCAAACATACAGTCACTAGGAGACACCACCCAAACATACAGTCACTAGGAGACACCACCCAAACATACAGTCACCAGGAGACACCACCCAAACATACAGTCACTAGGGGACACCACCCAAACATACAGCCACTAGGAGACACCACCCAAACATAATTCAGAACCAGGAGGTGATATCAGAGGCCATTCTGAGAAAACATTCGTTTTTTCAAGTAATCACATTCTTTTTTATATTCTTTGGACTCCCTTTATAATGTTTTTTATCAGACTGGTTTACAAAGTGTTGTTCTTTGTCTCCATAAAGAGAGAAGTGCCTCCAAGTGACTGTGGTTTGGGTTTAACGCTTAACTTTGAATTCCTGAACGAGACTTCCTGTTCTCCCCCACAAGCTAGCGCAGTGGTTCTGCTTTCCTAGAACTCTACATGATTCACACACACACGCACGCACGCACGCACGCACGCACGCACGCACACACACACACACACACACACACACACACACACACACACACACACACACACACACACACACACACACACACACACACACACACACGTAAACACAGAGACAGAGACGGAGAGAGAGAGAGAGAGAGGGGGGAGAGAGAGTGAGAGAGAGAGCGAGAGAGAGAGAGAGAGAGAGAGAGAGCGCAGACCTACCCAGAGACCATCCCTCCACTGCTGATTGATCAACTCAT